>NC_074696.1:27152764-27187764 GCF_029448725.1 Salvelinus fontinalis | reverse complement strand
TCTGAATATTCATACGCTTCTGTTGTTTAAAAATGAAATTGAAGAGACTGTGTAATGTCACGGGAAGGGGTAAGGGGGGGCAGGAAGGACTAAAAATGCACCCTGCATGTTAAGCGAGGGGCCCGGGGGATAGACATGATGTAACTCAATTAGCATAGGAAACGTATGGGGTTTTGCATTTCTGCCTACTGCATACTTAAAACGTAGCTATCCCAAAATGACACAATACATTCACGTTCAGTAATGCATACCACTTCAAAAACCACCACAGAAAGGAAACTAGGTCCTGTAAACTATGAGCACTATGAAAATTGAATAACAAAAAAGATAATTGTCTCATCCATCCACAAACCTGGCCAAGGACCATCAATCCAAAGTGCTTGCCTACAGGACCATTCATTCTAACCGGGTACTTAACTCTTAAAGGCCAAATGTCCCATGCACAGTATTTCCTTCACAGTCACAATGACTCTCCTCCTAACTCAAATAATTTCATGAAATTCAATTTAATTTCATAAAGCCCTCTTTACGTCAGCAGATGCAACAATGTGCTTTACAGATACCCAGCCAAAAACCCCAAAGAGCCAAGGAATACAAAACTGCTCAGGAAAAACTCCATAGAAAAAAGGAACCTTGGAAGAACACTAGAGAGGAACCAGGCTCAGAGGGCTGACCAGTCCTCTACTATACTTCAAGCTCCACTAGAGAGGAACCAGGCTCAGAGGCGTGACCAGTCCTCTACTATACTCCTAGCTCCACTAGAGAGAAACCAGGCTCAGAGGCGTGACCAGTCCTCTAGTATACTCCTAGCTCCACTAGAGAGGAACCAGGCTCAGAGGGGTGACCAGTCCTCTACTATACTCCTAGCTCCACTAGAGAGGAACCAGGCTCAGAGGCGTGAACAGTCCTCTACTATACTCCTAGCTCCACTAGAGAGGAACCAGGCTCAGAGGCGTGACCAGTCCTCTACTATACTCCTAGCTCCACTAGAGAGGAACCAGGCTCAGAGGGGTGACCAGTCCTCTACTATACTCCTAGCTCCAATAGAGAGGAACCAGGCTCAGAAGGGTGACCAGTCCTCTACCATACTCCTAGCTCCACTAGGGAGGAACCAGGCTCAGAGGGCTGACCAGTCCTCTACTATACTCCTAGCTCCACTAGAGAGGAACCAGGCTCAGAGGAGTGACCAGTCGTCTACCATACTCCTAGCTCCACTAGGGAGGAACCAGGCTCAGAGGGGTGACCAGTCCTCTACTATACTCCTAGCTCCACTAGAGAGGAACCAGGCTCAGAGGAGTGACCAGTCGTCTACCATACTCCTAGCTCCACTAGGGAGGAACCAGGCTCAGAGGGGTGACCAGTCCTCTACTATACTCCTAGCTCCACTAGAGAGGAACCAGGCTCAGAGGGCTGACCAGTCCTCTAGTATACTCCTAGCTCCACTAGAGAGGAACCAGGCTCAGAGGCGTGAGCAGTCCTCTACTATACTCCTAGCTCCACTAGAGAGGAACCAGGCTCAGAGGGGTGATCAGTCCTCTACTATACTCCTAGCTCCACTAGAGAGGAACCAGGCTCAGAGGCGTGACCAGTCCTCTAGTATACTCCTAGCTCCACTAGAGAGGAACCAGGCTCAGAAGGGTGACCAGTCCTCTACCATACTCCTAGCTCCACTAGAGAGGAACCAGGCTCAGAAGGGTGACCAGTCCTCTACTATACTCCTAGCTCCACTAGAGAGGAACCAGGCTCAGAGGGGTGACCAGTCCTCTACTATACTCCTAGCTCCACTAGAGAGGAACCAGGCTCAGAGGGCTGACCAGTCCTCTAGTATACTCCTAGCTCCACTAGAGAGGAACCAGACTCAGAGGGGTGACCAGTCCTCTACTATACTCCTAGCTCCACTAGAGAGGAACCAGGCTCAGAGGGGTGACCAGTCCTCTACCATACTCCTAGCTCCACTAGAGAGGATCCAGGCTCAGAGGGGTGACCAGTCCTCTACTATACTCCTAGCTCCACTAGAGAGGAACCAGGCTCAGAGGGGTGACCAGTCCTCTACTATACTCCTAGCTCCACTAGAGAGGAACCAGGCTCAGAGGGGTGACCAGTCCTCTACTATACTCCTAGCTTCACTACAGAGAAACCAGGCTTAGAGGGGAGACCTGTCCTCTGCTATACTCCTAGCTCCACTAGGGAGGAACCAGGCTCAGAGGGCTGACCAGTCCTCTAGTATACTCCTAGCTCCACTAGAGAGGAACCAGGCTCAGAGGCGTGAGCAGTCCTCTACTATACTCCTAGCTCCACTAGAGAGGAACCAGGCTCAGAGGGGTGACCAGTCCTCTACTATACTCCTAGCTCCACTAGAGAGGAACCAGGCTCAGAGGGGTGATCAGTCCTCTACTATACTCCTAGCTCCACTAGAGAGGAACCAGACTCAGAGGGGTGACAAGTCCTCTACTATACTCCTAGCTCCACTAGAGAGGAACCAGGCTCAGAGGGGTGACCAGTCCTCTACTATACTCCTAGCTCCACTAGAGAGGAACCAGGCTCAGAAGGGTGACCAGTCCTCTACCATACTCCTAGCTCCACTAGAGAGGAACCAGGCTCAGAAGGGTGACCAGTCCTCTACTATACTCCTAGCTCCACTAGAGAGGAACCAGGCTCAGAGGGATGACCAGTCCTCTACTATACTCCTAGCTCCACTAGAGAGGAACCAGGCTCAGAGGGATGACCAGTCCTCTAGTATACTCCTAGCTCCACTAGAGAGGAACCAGGCTCAGAGGGATGACCAGTCCTCTACTATACTCCTAGCTCCACTAGAGAGGAACCAGGCTCAGAGGCGTGACCAGTCCTCTACTATACTCCTAGCTCCACTCCTTGTCTATATTTTGTTCATGATACAAATTCAGTTGATGCTACATCAAATAAAGTTCCCTCTCCTTAAAATACATTTGCCACTTTCCTTCTCTGTTGTACGCTGTAGAAGTAATTGATATCTCCATGTGTCAGTGTTATTTTCTCTAAGGCTGACTGCACGCACAGAGGGCCTGGGAGGCATATACTGCTCCTTAATGTTGAACACAGTTAGAATGGAGTCCCCCAGGCTTGGTGTAGCCTGCAGCAAGTCTCTAGTCTCACACAGCTGACAATTCATCTTCTAGTGAACACACCGTGATGCATGCCATGATGCGTGTCACCATAGAGAGGGGATGTGCTGTCCCCATAGAAGTTCTTTCCTTCCTTTTTAATCAGCAGTCAGGGTTTTCCTGAGATTCTCTCCTGTGCTTTTTTTAAAGGTGGTTCACTAAAGGGGAGGTTCACTATTGCGTACACCTAAGGTAACAATTATTCTCCAATGGGATTCTGATTCTATGCTCTCCGGTGCTGTCTCTCTACTCACCTACTCACTCAACAGGTGGTCTATGGTAGCAGTGAGTTTTGGGATGAGGAGCAGTGTGTGACTGGGTGGGCCGCTGGTCAAGGGGGAAGCTAGTGCCAGCTGTCGCTATTAGTGTTTTGCAGAGGAAGACACATTATCTATGCACACAGGTCTGATATAACCCAGGAAACTAGTGTGCGTGCGTGCGAAATACCTGGGTTCAAATACATTGGAGTATTTATTATGAAATAGTTAATTTTCTTTGAGTATTTTCAAATAATTTGGCCGCAATCAACTAACTCTATTGGAAGTATTTGAAAGTATTGTCAATTGATTTCCAAGTATATTTCCAAATACCTTCCATTGACTAATATATGTCTTTGAAAGTAAATGAAATGACCAAAATTGTATTTTAACCCAGGTATTTTAACCCAGGTCAGGTCTTGTATTTTAACCCAGGTCAGGTCTTGTATTTTAACCCAGGTCAGGTCTTGTATTTTAACCCAGGTCAGGTCTTGTATTTTAACCCAGGTCAGGTCTTGTATTTTAACCCAGGTCAGGTCTTGTATTTTAACCTGGCTCAGGAACAGATATTAGCTACTCAACGTAATTGTGTCCTGCCATCTGACATTTAGATAAAAAATCAACTCCAGGAAGAAAAGTAGTGAGTGTAAGAAGCTGTTCTCTTCCTCTTCCTGTGGTTCACCTGCTGCTACTCTATCCTGTGGCAAATCCTCACGTTGCCTGGGGACAGATTAATGGCTACCACAATAGCTAGAGCCTGTATTGGTTTCATATCTCAGCCTGGATTTGCTCTCTGGCCAACTATGACACTGGCCAGTGCTCTGAAGGACTCCTGGAGTGGCATAGTGGTCCCTCAGGCCCAGAGCACACAGGCTTAATGGACCGCCAATCAATCCTCTGATCCTATAGGATTACACATGAGGACATCATCATCCCTCCCCCCCCCCCCCCCCCCCCCATTACTCTCAGTTGGTTTAAGGCTCACAATTGTTTCTCTCTCACATCATAAAATGCTTCTCGTTTCAGCCATTACCTCAGAGGAGAGGCTGTTTCTAAGCTGTGTGTGCTGTTGATCAGTAGCTTTGTGAACCTTATTATGAGTAATAAGGAATGACTCACAGACTACCCACCATTCCTGCAAATCCACACCCTATACTACGATATACAGTGCTATAATTAAGCTTTGTCATAAAAAAAAATGCTTTGTCATTCCCGCGGTGTACGGTCTTATACACCATGGTGTTCAGCCAATCATCATTCAGGGCTCGAACCACCCAGTTTATAATGTTGATGGATGGATAATTAGTCAAATGACTTCTAGTCAAAGACTACCCACTATCCATGGATCGATATAAAATATATAGCTGAAATAGACAGGTGAATGGACCACTTAATCAGTTCTCTGTTACTTCTATGATTTGTGGCTATACCTTCAGAATTGGATGTGATTAGCCTTCAACACATTCCCAGCATTCTAACAGGGAATCATATTTTTGTAACAAAGAGTGGGTTAAGGAGATGGTGACGTACCTGCTAGTCCACAGGTTTGTGTGCACTCGGACCAGGGTGACCAATCAGATAGCTGGCAGTTGACGGGACACTCCACCACACAGGAAGCGTTCATCTGCCACTTCCTGTCCAGCCCCAGCTGAAAGAGACAAGAAAACAAAAAGAAAAGTACTTTATTTGGCCATTTGTGGAGAATGAGAGATTCTTCTTCTTCCCTGTTTCCAAGTCGCCCAGGCAACACACCAACAGCAACCTGTCTGGACTCTGACGACAGAATTAAATCACTAATAAGCTTTGGAATGGAAAGAGAAGAACACAGACCTCTTCACAGAACTTGAGGTCGACAGACTTGCCGTCGCTTCGTACACAGTCCAGCATGCGTGTCTTCATGCCGATACCACACACAGCTCTCTCACTCAGCTGACAGGTGCTCCAATCTGCGTAAAAAACAAAATAGCATAAGAAACGTGAGGTGAAAAAGGAGACTGCCTACCTCCCAAACCATTTTCCTCTGGAGTGCATCTTAATATATATCAAATGCCATGCGGTCTAAATATACTTGATGTAAGATCACATTCAATACTGTATTTACCATCCAGAGCCATATATTTCCATATTGACATACGTCTCTGTTACCATCCATCGCATCCAGTAACCCAGGCTGACATTTGCCTTACCGGTGATGTTATAGGAGTAGTGATAGCAGTTGCTGTTGAGGCTGCAGGGCTCTGTCTCCGTGGTGTTGGGGCACAGCTTTCCGTCTCCAGGTTGACGAACGGGGTATGTTGTCCTCTCCCGAGTGCTGATTTTGTTGCATGGCTTAAATCAGAGAAGAAGTCAATCAATCAATCAATCAAACAGATTCATTTATAAAGCCCTTTCTACATCAGTCGTAGTCACAAAATGCTTTTACAATAACCTGGCCTAGACCTAAAGCAAGTCAGGAAATCCACTTTTAGTTTGACGTTTAATGCGAACCAAATATGAAACCCTGTAAAAGTGAATTTACCACTTTCCAACAGCAAATTGAAAAAGGTTTTTCATGAATATATATTTTCCCCTACATTGCCCTCTGTCTATTTCCACCTCTGTCTATTTTCCCCAACCAACCCCTACAAGATAAATTGGTCTATTCAGGTGTTTTCAGACCATTTCTATTTGGAGTGCTGTCTTCCCCTGCTTATACAGCCACATATTCCATATCCATGATCATTAACTGTCCCAACGGATCCGTGGCAGAGTGCCTGGGAAGGGCAATGGCAAGGCACGTGACACGGTTGACCACTCTTCCCACTAGAGGTTCACCACGGGCACACACACACACACTTTCACGCACGTTTCACAGACACACGTTTCCACAGCACTCTCCCATACACACACACACACACACACACACACACACACACACACACACACACACACACACACACACACACACACACACACACACACACACACACACACACACACACACACACACACACACACACACACACACACACACACACAGGTCCCCTCCTTCCACCAGAGATTTTCCAATAATACCTTGGTCACAGCATGCTATTTAGAGCTGCATGAGATCATCTTCCATGCTGAAAGTCATCCACCCTCTCTCTCTCTCTCTCTCTCCATTCATTTCTAAGGGAAAATCCTAGCTATTCTCCCACCAGAGAATAACACATACTGAATAGCCATCACTTAAATTGGTGCAAGCATTGCCGGAGCACCACACTAAATTGGTGAGAGCCCAGTAGGAACATAACACATACAAAATGGACATCACCTAAATGGGTAACAACCTTGCTGGAGAATCACACTTACCAAATGACATCATTCTAAACTGGTGAGAGCCCAACAGGAGAATCACACTTACCAAATGACATCATTCTAAACTGGTGAGAGCCCAACAGGAGAATAACACTTACCAAATGACATCATTCTAAACTGGTGAGAGCCCAACAGGAGAATCACACTTACCAAATGACATCATTCTAAACTGGTGAGAGCCCAACAGGAGAATAACACTTACCAAATGACATCATTCTAAACTGGTGAGAGCCCAACAGGAGAATAACACTTACCAAATGACATCATTCTAAACTGGGGAGAGCCCAACAGGAGAATCACACTTACCAAATGAAATCATTCTAAACTGGTGAGAGCCCAACAGGAGAATAACACTTACCAAATGACATCATTCTAAACTGGTGAGAGCCCAACAGGAGAATCACACTTACCAAATGGCATCATTCTAAACTGGTGAGAGCCCAACAGGAGAATAACACTTACCAAATGACATCATTCTAAACTGGTGAGAGCCCAACAGGAGAATCACACTTACCAAATGACATCATTCTAAACTGGTGAGAGCCCAACAGGAGAATAACACTTACCAAATGACATCATTCTAAACTGGTGAGAGCCCAACAGGGGAATAACACTTACCAAATGTCCATCGCTTACAGTTTTTTTTACAATCGCTAGGACCCATTTCTCAATACTAAGGTCACTTTTTCTAAACTCATCACACAGTGAACACAGCAGCAGGCCATGTGGGCTAAACTGTGGTTCATTTTTCCTTGCTTTGGCACAAAATGCATTCAATGACTACATCTTTCAAATTTCATGAGTTCTTTTCTCACTTTTCTCTTCTTTTCTCACAGGTCAATTTGCACATGTTTACATACTCTTTTCAAAACTGTTAAACTTAAGTTCAAAACCTAACATAACACAAAATTGAATAAGACAGCAATTAACTACATTTATAAGGTAATACCGTATTAAAATATATTCCAAATCAAAAAAATTAAATACTATCAAAACAATTAGACCAACCACAGCTGATTCCCATTGTAGCTGAACACTTACCCAGGTGTTAGTCTTTCAATTTCATTACCATCTATACAAAAGGGGACATTTTAGGAATAATGCTGTGCTGTAATGTAAACATGGACCCAGCCAGAGATAGAGAAGTGGCTGACAGAGGAAGAAGAGTGGCTGGGAGAGGGAGAGGAGTACGTATGTGTGGTAGAAGAAGACCGAGAGGAAGATCAAGAGCTGTAGTCTCAGATGAGATTAGGGATACTATAATTGATCATGATAAATGATGATAAATCATGGTCTATCAATGAGAGAGGCTGGTCTGAGAGTGCAGCCAAAATCTGCAACGCTCAACAGTGGCATCTATTGTGAGAAATTTCCGGCAAAACAACAGGTAAGATGTGTATTCTGCAAGGGCATCTGACTGAACTGCTCATTACAGAAGTAAATTGAGCAAAGCCTCCAAACCCACTTATGTGCAATAATTTTTGTATTTATGCTTAGGACCCAACGGTTACCTCCCACAGGCGGGAGAGGTAGGATTTTCACTGCTGTGCAGGAAACTGCAATCGTTGATATGGTCATCAGAAACAATGGCATTAAACTCACAGAGATTCGGAACAGTGTTGGCAGACAACATTACATTTGGAAATATTCACAATGTAAGCATAACAACTATTTCTAGAGTCCTGAAACAACATCAAGTCAGGATGAAGCAGTTGTACACTGTCCCCTTTGTGAGGAACTCTGAACGAGTCAAGCAACTCAGGAACAAATATGTCCAGGTAAGATGACTATAAAATACAGAACTGGTTTTGAACAAAACCGAACAGGGCAGAGGCACACAACGGCATGTTTTCAGGTATAATGTAAACAACTGTAATAGCCTAACTCTTATGTTGCCTTGTGGATATATTTTAGAGAGTCATGGAGATTGAAGCCAGGAAAACACCCCACATATTCATCTTTGTGGATGAGGCTGGTTTCAACTTGGCCAAAACATGGCGGTGAGGAAGGAATGGGATTGGGAAAAGAGCCACAGGGGATGTTCCGGGCCAGAGGGGTGCCGACATCACAATGTGTGCAGCAAAATCCTCTGATGGATTGCTGTTACACAAACCGCTAATTGGGGCATACAAAACTGAGCGTCTCATTCCATTCCTGGATGACCTCTATGGAAGGGGTGTACAAGGTGAGGAAAGGGTTGCAGTGAGGTGAAATCAGCTAACGTTTGTAATTGTATGGGACAATGTGGCATTTCACCACTCCTGTGCAGTCACAGAGCGGTATGCAGCCCATCCCAGGCTGGTGTCACTTTTCCTCCCACCTTACTCTACACTCCTCAACCCCATAGAGGAATTATTTTCCTCATAGAGGTGTAAGATTTATGACCACCATCCACGTGATCAAATGTCCCTCCTGGACACAGTGAATGCTGGATGCCTGGAAGTATCTGCAGAAGATTGCCAGGGATGGACCAGACATGCCAAAAGATTATTTCCTAGGTGCATTGCCCAAGATGATGTAAGATGATGTGGATGAGAACCTGGGGCCAAATGCAGAAGACATAGTTGAAGAGATTTGAAAAATTTAACTAGGTATTGAGAAATTGGTCCTGGCGAATGTAAAAAACTGTAAATTGATGCAAACCCAAAGTGAAAGTTGCTGACAACAGCTCTGTGGTGATTTGAATTTCTGAACATGGTTAACAGGTTAAATAGAAAGTGGAGACTTTCTGATTCGCCAGTTATTATATGTTAAGGTGTGAGACAGAGATCCATGGTGAGTAGCATAATACCTCTGGGCATTTCAGGTAATAGTTAACCCTTTAAGCAGTCTACTCTTGCTTTGAGTGTGTTCAGCACCACAGCCTTAGAATATAACAGATTAGAATAGTCCTGCATTGGTCCACCTACTGAGATGGACTTTTCTTTGCTCCTAACCAAACCCAGAAAACACAAAATATCAGAAATATTGCAAAGGGATAAAATAGGTGGTAAAACAACAAGGTAGTCAGCATCTGTCCATACCAGTGAGCAGCGGCTCCAGGCCCCCCAGTCAGACAGGACACAGTCCTCAGGGCAGGGCAGCTGGCGGTCTCTGGCCCCTAGAGGCATCTCCTCTGGGTCACACAGGTAATCCTCCACAGGGTCCGACGGCCCATCGATAGTGTTCTGCATACACCTGGAAAGAGGGGGGACGATAGGTTAGCAATACTGATACAATTATCATTGGTTTTTGTAGAGGAGAGGTGAGATGAAGGCAGGAATCACCTTGAATGAATGAAGCTAAGAAAACGTCACAGAACAGGGTTAGTTGGAGAGACTCCACTAGGAGTTGGTCCTTCACTCCACTAGGAGCTTAAATGACTAAGTCAAATAGGCTGTTGTACCTATAAGAGCTGATCGTCCGTACCTGACTTTTCTGGTCTGCACTCCTTCTCCACAGTTCTCCTTCAGGTCCACGTTGCTGACCTTCCAGACACTCCAGGGCTCAGCCACCCACACATACTGACCACAGTCACTGAGACAGGGCACCACCTCATACACCTTGTGAGAGACCACTAGACTGTTAGCCACCCAAGGTCACACCACCATTCATCCCATAGCAAAAATGCACGTATTGTAACACATTTGTATATGATGAAATAGTATAGAGCAGGTTTGTGCTAGCGCAAAACTCATTCATTACATTTACTCCCACACTATTATCCATCCCATGGCAAGAAGAAATACATTGAAAAACACTATGAAAGGCAGTGATAAGTCACTCACCTGAGCCTGTGGATGGGGTCAGTTCATACACCAAGGAAAAGAAGAAAAGAATAGCGTGGAAACAGACAGTGAGTGTTTAAATACAGGATTATTAGAATGCAGTACACCATGTTCTCTTGTTTCTCTGTAGGAGCATAAAGTTCACAGTTCCTTCCCCTTCCTTAATCTTACAGGTAGCCTAGCAGTTAGAGCGTTGGGCCAGTAACTGAAAGGTATCTGGTTCAAAGTCCTAAGCCGACAACGTGCAAAAATCTGTCGATGTGCTCTTGAGCAAGGCACTTAACCTTCCTTGCTCCTGTAAGCTAAATTACTAAAATGTAAATGTGTACAAGCCCTAACTCAGCTAATGAATAAAACACTGAAAGATGTCCACTCTGACTTCATTAAAAAATGAACACTGTTATGGTTCATTTAATGTAATGCATTAAATCATAATCAAAGTATTTTATTTAAACATTTAAACAAGTCAGAGACCTCTACCCTGTACCATGTTCTAGTCTTGCCCAGAAACAACCCTTATCCGTTATCCTCTACCCCCGAGAGACTAGACACTAAGTTTGATCAATTTAAGCAATATGGAAAAAATCTGTCCAATCCTCTCAGATCTCTACAAGTGTCTTTGGGGTAAGGGCTAGTGGTTGTTTCTAGACAGGGCCAAGAGTGATGAATGTCCCCCACTCACCTGGTTGACATGGTCCAGTTTGGGGCACGGTCGACCACCGTTGTAAGGCTTCTCCCTCAGCCACTTGGAACGCACTTTGACCCCGCTGCCGCAGGACTTGCTGCATCGTGACCAGTTTGACCACTCACTGAGCTTGCAGTCAGACGGACAGGGGATGATGCAAGCCTCCTCAATATACCCTGAAACCAGAGAGACAACTAGGCTTCAGTATAGTTTCATCATCTGACAGTATCTGTATCAGTTTACACAGCTGTTGATGCAGCAAGCTAAATCCAACATTCCTACTGATACGGATGAAAAGCTACAGAGAGGATTATAAAAAACTGAGATGGTAGCGCTGTGCAACAAACAGCATTAGTACACTGTTTACAGTAGCTTGGCAAATGCAATGGAACAAGAGGGCAGCAGCCTGTTGTGCGATTTAAAAGACTGTTGTTTTTCTGGGCAAGCCAGTCGGAGAGAGGGAGGGAGAGAGAGAGAGAGCAAGTGAGAGAGAAATGGAGGGAGAGAGAGATGGAGGACGGGAGAGAGAGAGGTCATGATTTTGGGAGTTTTGGCAGGAGTGCTTCTCTCTCGGCTTGTTATTTATTTTTATCTGGGCAAGGGTGGATTACTGAGCCTCATGTGTCCACTGAAAGAACAGGGAGGTCAGCGGTCTTAGCTGTTTCGAGTGTTATTACTACTGCTACTGGAGCTAGGTCACAAGTTGTGACTCGCAACACAGGAACCTGCAGCAGCGGAAATACATTAACATACTGAGAATGAGGAATTTTAGAGTACATTCTATTTTTCTTAGACTATTTTGCATCTGGTAAATGTATGTTTGTGAACTTGCTGAAGTAAGATGAGATCAGAAGAACAAACACAGTGTTGTCTATTTTCCCTCTATGTCACGTTCTGACCTTTATTTCCTTTGTTTTGTCTTTATTTAGTATGGTCATGGCGTGAGTTGGGGTGGGCAGTCTATGTTTGTATTTCTATGTTTTCCTATTTCTGTGTTTGGCCTGATATGGTTCTCAATCAGAGGCAGGTGTTTTGTGTTGTCTCTGATTGGGAACCATATTTAGGTAGCCTGTTTTGTGTTGGGTTTTGTGGGTGGTTGTCTTCAGTCTTCGTGTGTCTGCACCAGACAGAGCTGTTTCGGTTTTTCACATTTGTTGTTTTTTGTATTTTGAGTGTTCACTTTTATTAAACAAGATGAACAATTACCACGCTGCACATGGGTCCTCCGATCCTTCTAACTTCTCCTCCTCAGACGAGGAGGAAGACGAAAGCCGTTACACAAAAACAAAGACTAACAGCGTTATTAGGGGGATGTTTTTGTTGCCCAAATTGATTACCCCCTAATCTAGTTGTATTTGGGTTACTATTCCTAAAAGACCCACAAAAACAACAATTTGGAAACAACTCGTTAACCAAAATGAAAATACAAATCAAATAAATCCAATTCCTGAGGAACAGACATGTGTAAGTTACAGACACTCTTATGATACAGTAACGCTACTACAGATACACTGCATATTTTGCTTATTTTTTTTGTGGTTCTATATAGAGCCATTTTGAAACAAGCTATTGAGCCCTTTTGGTTCTATACAGCACCATTTTTTCCAACAGTATACTGTAGCAGAGAAGCTACTGTAAGACAGACAATCCCTCTATGTTGTTAGTGGCCGCCCCACTACTGTCATGCCACTGGCAATAAGAGTCTGCCTGTTGGTCACTGCTTCTCAGAACCTGCTATCTCACTCACACTAATACCCATCACGTCAGAACACACCCATTGATCACTCACTGTCAACCTTTCCAGCCATCCTCGTTATCTGTTTTAACATGGATCCATTCTGCCAAGCCCACGTAAAGCAGGGAATTAAATTGTCACTATAGTACCGTTTACAGACAGACTGTACGGTATGTTGTCTGTGAAAAAAAACAGGCAATGTTTTTTAGAACCCAATTCATACAGTGCCATTTTTACCACATTCTTGCTGTGGTAAGCCTTTTATATCTCCAGTGCACATGCCGACAATCCATTAAATATACACATCACAAAGAAATCCACTAATAATAGTTTTTAGGCAGGTCCTAAGAAACATACGACTAATAAAATAAAAGAATGGCATATTTTGAGTTTGAACTCAATAGTTATTTTGTTCATTAAACAGACAAGACACGCTTAGGCTACCATGATTACAGTCAACACGCATATATTTTATAGCAGGCTTAGAATATAATGAGATATAACAGAATAAAATACCCCCCCCCCCCAAATTTCCCACACAATTTACGCCATGGCAACATGTGGAACCGCTGTCATATAAAAAAGTGATATTTTGAAACAGAGCCCACGACAAGCCCATGATTTTTTGATCCATGTTTCATCTCTATCACTTCACTTTGTTACAGAGCAGGCATAGGGTCTTACATTGAGAGTATACCACCCTACATCCCGCTGCTGGCTTGCTACTGAAGCTAAGCAGGGTCACTCCTGGCTAGTCCCTGGATGGGAGACCAGATGCTGCTGGAAGTGATATTGGAGGGCCAGTAGGAAGCATTATTTTTCTCAGTTATTGGGTACCGTCTTTCGGATAGAACGTTAAAAAGGTGTCCTGACTCCAATGGCACTTATCATAAGAGTAGGGGTGTTAACCCCAGTGTCCTGGCTAAATTACCAACCTAATCATCCCCAGCTTCCAATTGGCTCATCCACTCACCTTCCCCTCCCTTGTAACTATTCCCTAGGTTGATGCTGTAAATTAAAATGTGTTTTCAGTCAACTTACATGGTAAAATAAGGGATAAATCAATAAAATCATGATACTAATAGAAAATTTCAGCAATCTATACTTTTAAAAGCAAGCGAGTCTCGTCATCGAGCAAAATAACAGGCCTACACTTGAATGGCTACATTACTGCATGCTACATGTTTCTGATCATGACTAGGTCAGATCGCTTAATAAAAGTTTGGGCTTTGATGTCGGCAACACCTTTCAGATATAGAAAAAGGTGGAAAAAAGTTGGCAAGATGCTAATGTTGGCCGAAAAACTTCTTGATTTGAAAGGTGTATACAATGGCTTGTGAAAGTATTCACCCCCCTTGACATTTTTCCTATTTTGTAACCTGGAATTAAAATAGTTTTGGGGGGGTTTGTATCATTTGATTTACACAACATGCCTACCACTTTGAAGATGCAAAATATGTTTTATTGTGAAACAAACAAGAAATAAGACAACAAAAACTTGAGCGTGCATAACTATTCAACCCCCCCCCCCTCGAAGTCAATACTTTGTAGAGTCACCTTTTGCAGCAATAACAGCGGCAAGTCTCTTGGGGTATGTCTCTATAAGCTTGGTACATCTAGCCACTGGGATTCTTGCCCATTCTACAAGGCAAAACTGCTCCAGCTCCTTCAAGTTGGATGGGTTCCGCTGGTGGACAGCTATCGTTAAGTCATACCACAGATTCTCAATTGGATTGAGGTCTGGGCTTTGACTAGGCCATTCCAAGACATTTATATGTTTCCCCTTAAACCACTCAAGTGTTGCATTAGCAGTATGCTTAGGGTCATTCCCCTGCTGGAAGGTGAACCTACGTCCCAGTCTCAACTCTCTGGAAGACTGAAACCGGTGTCCCTCAAGAATTTCCCTGTATTTAGCGCCATCCATCATTCCTTCAACTCTGACCAGTTTCCCACTCCCACCAGATGAAAAACATCCCCACAACATGATGCTGCCACCACCATGCCTCACTGTGGGGATGGTGTTCTCGGGCTGATGAGAGGTGTTGGGATTGAGCCAGACATAGTGTTTTCCTTGATGGCCAAAAAGCTCAATTGTAGTCTCATCTGACCAGAGTACCTTCTTCCATATGTTTGGGGAGTTTCCCACATGCCTTTTGGCGAACACCAAACGTGTTTGCTTATTTTTTTCTTGAAGCAATATTTTTTTCTGGCCACTCTTCCGTAAAGCCCAGCTTTGTGGAGTGTACGGCTTAAAGTGGTCCTATGGACAGATACTCCAATCTCCACTGTGGGGCTTTGCAGCTCCTTCAGGGTTATCTTTGGTCTCTTTGTTGCCTCCGATTAATGCCCTCCTTGCCTGAGTTTTGGTGGGTGGCCCTCTCTTGGCAAGTTTGTTGTGGCACCATATTCTTTCCATTTTTTAATAATGGATTTAATGGTGCTACGTTGAATGTTCAAAGTTTTGGATTTTTTTTTAACCCAACCCTGATCTGTACTTCTCCACAACTTTGTCCCTGAGCTGTTTGGAGAGCTCCTTGATCTTCATGGTGCCGCTTGCTTAGTGCTGTTGCAGACTCGGGGGCTTTTCAGAACAGGTGTATATATACTGAGATCATGGAAAAGATCATGTGACAGTTAGATTGCACACAGGTGGACATTATTTAACTAATTATGTGACTTCTGAAGTGAATTGGTCGCACCAGATCATATTTAGGGGCTACATAGCAAAGAGGGTGAATTCATGCGCACACACCACTTTTCCAATTATAATTTTTTTGCATTTTTTGAAGCAAGCTACTTTTTTTTCATTCACCTCACCAATTTGGACTATTTTGTGTATGTCCATTACATGAAATCCAAATAAGAATCCATTTAAATTACAGGTTGTATTGCAACAAAATAGTAAAAACGCCAAGGGGGAGGAATACTTTTGCAAGGCACTGTAGGTAACTATATACCTTTTAATGTATTTGAATGTTTTTTAATATAACTTATTTTCAATTTTTTGTTTGTAATGATAATACAATAAATTATTATATAATTTAATCCATAGCACGTGTGGGAGCCAACCAGGTAGGTTGATAGTGGTGTTGGAGCAATAGATCTACAATACCAGTGACTTGTGTAGCTATAGCACCTTCCCTGATCTCCTATGGTTGCTTAAGCTGGGAAAAAAGGCACCGGAATCTTAGTGTGACGTCTAAGGCAGAGTGGTGTTGGAGAGCTACACATACAATAGCAATAGCCAGAGTACAGCAATAGCAATTGCTTGTGACGTCTCATGACGTCACAGTTCTACACCATCAACCACACCACAGGCCCCATACTGCAAGTGAAGCTATGATTCACAGGCATGGGTTTATACAGAGAACAAACACTTTGATAAAGCGCTGCGTCTTTCTCGGGTTAACATGGAAGATACGACAGCACTATGATTCCTACATTTCTTCTCTGCATTAGTTGGATGGCGATGCTGCTGTGTATTCCTGAATGCTAATACTTTGGGAAGAAAGCAGATCTGATGTTCTACGTCTGCATTGCTTGCTGTTTGGGGTTTTAGGCTGGGTTTCTGTATCAGCACTTTGTGACATCTGCTGGTGTAAATAGGGCTTTATAAATAAATTAGATTGAAATTTGATTGATGTTCCTCTGACAGATTTGGGCTAGGGGCGGAGCGACTGCATCCTGCATCCTCTCCGTTACCACATTGATTTGTTCTCTATTGAATTTACAATCAAGGGATGCTGAAACGGACAGTGAGATGAGAGAAACTCTGCACTAACAGTCTGACATCAAATTAGGTCGAACGGAGCCGAATCAATAGAACACGTATGTAAATGATCGAATAATTATTCTCTTGATGGAGAGAACAATGAAACAATGTTCTCTAAATGTATTCAATAAGGGATTGTAACAAATTGATGAGAATTCCAAAGACCACAACCAAAGTGCTTCCAATTGCATCGTCTTGTATTTCTCTACACTGATCATTGTTGTTTTCTGTAACAGGAAATGGCCCACTGTGTATGATGATGTCATATCACTGAGCATGCCTTTCATTGGAAATTCAGACTCCTTGTATGAATCACAGTGACTATGTTTAATGCATACAACTTTAAGTGAGTTAATGAGAGATGGTAGAGGTTGACTCACCGTAGCTGTTGCACCATGACAAAGGTAGACTAACCAACATAACATCATCATTCATAGCGAGGTGACTTCCTGCTTATAGACATGAACAATAATAGGATGTTGGTGAGACGCCTTTAGGACTCACCGTGGCTGTTGCACCGTGACGTCTCCACCAGCCTGTTGTCCTGGTCGTAACACACCATGGCCTGGTAGCGGTAGCCCTGGCCACACTCCTTGATGTCCCCTTGGACCTTCATGCCCAGCTGGCCCTCCACGCGCCCACCCTCAGGCAGGATGCAGTCCGACCAGTTCCCCACGGGCTGGGCGTTGTACTTGTTACAGGGGCAGTACTGGATCTCACTGAGGGGGTAGACCTGGTTGTTCTTACACTGGTCTTGCTTTTTGCTCTTTCCTGGGAAGAGTGAAGGGAGGAAGGTGGGAAAGGCGATCAATAAAAACTGATATGCAGTCGGCCTATGTCTAAATCACAGCTCCGGGCCTGCCGGAGAACAGCACATACCGACTGGTCATCGTTTGAACTGGTGAGAGCCCAGAATAGGGTCATTCCGCATTGGCTGCCAAATGATCTGTCCAGAATTGAAATGAACGTTTTAAAAAGCCGGTATCCTGGATCCAGATTAAGGATAGAGATTATCATATATGTTTTTACTCTATCTCCACTATCTAGGACCAGGTGAAAACGCAACATGAACATATTTGTTTGGACCATGTGAAAATATTTGTTTGTTTCGATAAGAGTCACTTCTAGCAACATGAGCTTATCCTAAAGAATCTGAAGAATCCCAGGGTCCTATAGACTTATCCTATATAATCCTTTAGGCTATAAATTCAACTGACCTCAAGGCATACCATGGAGATTTGTGACACCGGCATCCGACTAAGCGGTGATACTGTCTCACTCGCTCTGGAAACGTAACATCAAAGTCATGGCAAGTACTTAAACTGCCTCGTACTCAATTCTTGCTCGTACAATATGCATATTGTTATTACTATTGGATAGAAAACACTCTCTAGTTTCTAAAACCGTTTGAATTATATCTGTGAGTAAAACTCATTTTGCAGCAAACTTCCTGTCAGGAAGTGAGAAATCTGAAATCGGGGGCTCTGTTCCAGGGTCAGCCTATCAATTTGTATGGAATCTATGGGTCTACATGCACTGCATACGCCTTCCACTAGATGTCAGTAGGCAGTGAGAGTTGGAATGGGGTGTACAGCTCTATCTAAGGCCGAACAAGACCTGTTGGAATGACGCGACCACTCTTTCCTTTATTCTGCATGGGGCGAAGGGGACCCCTGGATTGCGTTCTGAAAAGCTTTCGTTATAGGCGTTAGATATATCCGGCTCTGATTTTATTTGATATATGTGTTAAAAACATCATCAACTAGTTATATTAAACCGACTTATATCAGTTTATATCAGTTTATTCCGATTTTCGTATTTTCTTTGTTATGCGTTCTGGTGAGTTGGACACTTCTGTGTCGCATGGCTAGCGTTTGCTAGCGTTCTACAGATGAAAAGGGCATTCTACAACCAAACAACGATTATTCTGGACAAAGGACCCCTTGTACAAGATTCTGATGGAAGATCATCAAAAGTAGGAACAATTTATGATGTTATTTCGTATTTCTGTCGAAAATGTTTAGACGTATATTCCACCCAGATTTCGGGCGCTGTCTCGCTATAACGTAAGCTGTATGTCGTACTAAAGTTATTTTAAAAAATCTAACACAGCGGTTGCATTAAGAACTAGTGTATCTTTCATTTGCTGTCCAACCTGTATTTTTTTGTTAAGTTTATGATTAGTTATTTGATTAGATGATGTGAGTGTCAGAAATATATCCGGATTATTTTGTGCAGTTTGGCTACGTATTCACATTGTTCAACCACGAATTGTATTGCTAAATATGCACATTTTCGAACAAACCATATGTATTGTGTAATATGATGTTATAGGACTGTCATCTGATGAAGTTTGAGAAGGTTAGTGAAAAAATGTATATCTTTTGCTGGTTTATTCGCTATCGCTAACGTGCCTTGAATGAATGCGGTTGTGTGGTAGGCTATTGTAGTAAGCTAATATAATGCTATATTGTGTTTTCGCTGTAACACTTAAAAAATCTGAAATAATGGCTGGATTCACAAGATGTTTGTCTTTCATTTGCTATACACCTTGTATTTTTCATAAATGTTTTATGATGAGTATTTAGGTATTTCACGTTGGTTTCTGTAGTTATTCTAGCTGCTTTGGTGAGATTTTGTGATGGTGGCTGCAATGTAAAACTATGATTTATACCTGAAATATGCACATTTTTCGAACAAACATATGCTATACAATAAATCTGTTATCAGACTGTCATCTGATTAAGTTGTTTCTTGGTAAGTGACTATTTATATCTTTATTTGGTCGAATTTGTGATAGCTACCTATGCAGTAAAAAAATTGTGAAAATATGCAGTTGGGTCTTTTGCTATCGTGGTTAGCTAATAGAAATACATATTGTGCTTACCCTGTAAAACATTTTAAAAATCGGAAATGATGGCTGGATTCACAAGATTTGTATCTTCTATCTGGTGTCTTGGACTTGTGATTTCATGATATTTAGATGCTAGTATTTACTTGTGGCGCTATGCTAGGCTATGCTAGTCAGCTTTTTTACTGATGAGGGTGCTCCCGGATCCGGGATGAGTACCAAGTAGAAGTTAACAGAGCTACAGGATCAGATGAAATAGGATCTAACCCTCATACTAACCTTAACCATTAAGGGGATGAAAGAAATTCAAATATCTGAGCCTGTATCAGTATTTAGGGATGACTTCTACTGTACTTGCAAGCTGTAGCCAAATACAGACTCCAGTTACATTGTGCCCCTCCAGAGACAAAGAGGACTAAGTTAGTTAGTTTACTGTATGTGTACGGCCTACTCCAGTCCACTCACCCACTAGCATCCTCTTGCGGGTCTTGACGCCCACACAGTCCTGTGTACAGGAAGAGAACTTGGACCAGGTGGTTAGCTGGCAGTCGTCCTGGCATGGGAGCTGGCAGGGCTGGGTCAGAGAGGGCATGGAGCTGGCAAACTTCAGACATGCTCCCATGTCCGCTTGACCCCCATCTTGCTTCCGACATGAGACAGCTATAGAAAGACAGAAAGAAAGAAAGAAAGAAAGAAAGAAAGAAAGAAAGAAAGAAAGAAGAATGATGTGGTGGTGGAGGTTGGGATGGTGTGAGGCAGGAAGCTTTGGTACACGTTGGCCACTTTTTATTGCTGGCTCAATCTCATTTGGCTAATGCACTTTGGCTGCATTTGGAGGTAAACACGACAGTCCCATCACATGTGATCAAGACCTGAAAGTGTTTTAAGTGATGATTAACCTACAGTACTGTCACTGTGCGATCTGGAATGACTCATTGCTAGGTGGTGTGACTCACTACATTGTATTCCAAATTGCACCCTATTTGCTGTAGTGATCTAGTCCAAATTAGTGCACAATGTAGGGAATAGGGTTCAATTTCATGCGCACTCTCTGTCTCTGGTTCTCTCAGTTAGAAACACACACAGAGGTGAGAACAAGGGTAAGTGATGAAACTGCACATAGTGTAATGTCTATTGACTTTCCCACCCAAACAGACCAGATAGCATTGAGTGAGGAGGAGTAAGAGCTCTGTATTGAATTGTCTCTCCACCTGCGTCAATTTCTACACATATACCATTACAGGTAATGGGGCCTAATGTGAAGTGTGAAGACGAAGGTTGAAAAGTGCTCATCATCTGATCAGATAATGGCCTTCTACCATCTTCAAGATGCTAATAGAGGTCTGGTGCAAGGAGTGGAAGATGAACTCTCTGCCTTCAATTCACTGACTGGCGCCATTTTGTAAATTGAAGTCAGATAGATGCATTGTTGCCACGCTATGTGAAGCTCAACACAAAGCAATCCACCGGAATGGACATTTTGTGTTTGAACCTTAATGTAAATAATCCACGCCTGGTACGGCTAGAGGGAACAGGTTTGGATAGAGGTTATTTAACCTTCACATCCTCCTCTGAGTCCCAGTGTAACATCTAGAAGGAGATGAAAGATGCATGCAGCCCAAGGTGTTACTTTGATGCCTCACTCCCCTGTCCCGCGCTCTTTCAGGGAGTCGGACGGATACACGTGATCACATCAACAATCCCACAACTTCATCAGTACCATGCAAGTTAACATGTTAAATCAAGCACAACTCTAATATTTGAAAGTATTTGAAAGACTGTATGAATGCGACCAAGTCTGAACCCTTAGAAGTGTCTGTATCTACCTGTATCCAATAGTTACCAGATTATGGGTGTCTCTCGTGTCTTTTCTACTATTTACGGCAGTACAGATTTGAACACTTCGTCCCCAGAATCAAATGGAGTAGCTAGTGCATGCAATATTTTGTTGCTCACCTCTAGCCTGCAGCCCAGGCCCACAGGTCTCCACAGCTCCAGGACTGTCCTGACGCACGGACCAGGGAACCAACTGGCATCGCCGCCACTTGTGTGTCTTCCACCTGCAATACAAGAAACAGAACACAGCTCAGTCATCTTGAGAGGCAAAGTCTTGCTCTACACTCAGAGAAAAAAGGCTTCCAAAGGGTTATTTGGCTGTCCCCATAGGATAACCGTTTTTGGTTCAGGTATAACCCTTTTGGGTTTCATTTAAATTATCTGTGCAAAGAGTTATACATGGAACTCAAAAGGGTTCAACCTAGAACCAATAATGGTTCTTCAAAGGGTTCTCCTATGGGGACAGCTGAATAACCATTTTAGGTTCCAGATAGCACCTTTTTTTCTAAAATAGTAGTTAACTTGACTCCTCTTTAGTCAAGAGAGACTACATAGTGAGTAGAGTGGTTTTGGATGGTGATGGAGCCTTACCTGTATCCCAGACAGACAGACGGCACCTCACAGTCTCTCTCCTGAGCCAACACCTCCGGACAGTCCTGTCCCCCATTGGCCGGCAGCTGGATGATGATGCGTTTCCTGTTCTGTTTCCTTTTCGCGTTGCCGCCTTATAAAAACCAATAGAAAAGCACTTTATTCACACACTGTCAGAATCAATAGACAGAGACAATAACAGCAGCACTCAAGCAACTTCCATTGGGCCTGGAAGTGTAAAATGATTATGATGAATGCCTGTTACGTACTTGAGAAATGCAAATCACAGTTCCTTGAAAAGGTCCTTGTAAAACAAGTGTGTTTCGTTTGCTGTTGACTTTTAGCAGCTGTGTGTCATTAACCTTGCTCAACAATGAAACATAATGAAGGAGCACAGTTGATTCCCAGCTGTCTCTAGGTTAGTGTTCTACAGAAGATCTGTACTTTCCTGACCAGTTCTGAGAGAAGGTAATGCAATCAAGTATGGGATATTGACTGATATGGGCTTCTCTTATGTGCTAGTGTCCACCCACCTCAGTGAGGTTATATTGTCCTTACTACAGGAAGTCCATATGTGACTCACCACCTGGATTTGGTCTTATTAGAAATTAGATTTTTTTACATTGGCAAAAAGTAGAGACGCAAAGCTACAAAATGGTATAACATACACCGCATTTTTGAGGAACAATAGGAAGGTTTTTGAAAGTTGAAAGTTGATAAACTTGTAAACTCACTTTTGAGAAAAGGGCCTTAGAATGTTTTGGTACCTACTGGAGAGCTCTCCTTTGTCTACACCCATTCAGCATTGTTCACACCCTCTTAAACCAGCCCCACCCATCTCTTTAAGGATTCACATGTGAGGTCATGTGCTAAACAGTGAGAAGTAAAGATTAAGATTAAAAGTGGTAAAAGTAGTAACCTACAATAAGGAAAAATTCGAGGTAAACAGAAAGTGTCCAGATAAAAATGTTGATAAAAAAAAAAAAAAAATCCATTCAAACGGCTCTCCTATGAAGTCGGGACTTCCGACATACGCCTAGTTTCCTGGAACGGGTCACATGTCTAAGCTATATACAGTACAGGCAGTAATCCATATCTCTATCAGGATCACATTACAGTGGCCATATCCATGTTGCAATGTAGGATCCATAGAGATAGCTAGCTGCAGTAGCTAGCTCCTTCTCATTGGAGAAGGATAAATCCATGACCATATACTCATAGTAAAGCCAGATGACCTGTGTGCCAAATGTGAAATAATACCAGCAAGATTACTAGCAGAGACAGATTAAAGGATAGAAGACTAGGAAAACAAGCCCAGGGACTGTTCTTTAGACTCTATAAAGTATTTCTATTGCAGATGTTTCTGTAGAGTAATCATGTCAAGTATTTCATGAATATAACACTCACTCCGGGGAAATGGAAATCACAGAAACATGTATCCTAACAAGTGTGTTCTAGCTCACAAAGAGGTTGTTGCAGTGCGGGCAAATGGCTTCATAAATGACACGGCACTTTTTGCTTATTAGCTGCATTTGTACTAGTTCTCGATATAGAAAAATGTTGCCAAGCAACAATGCGCGTTCGTTGGTTCCTGTTATGGTTCTGACTTAGCTAATTATTTTCTCAGCTCAAACTGAAACATTTGATGAGGAGAAGAGTAACCATTCCATAACGGTGCAAGTGTTTTTTTTATCAGATTTGTCGGGCCTGTCGAAACCAGAAAGCAAACACTTAACGACAGACCCACTATTATTTAGCATTCTCTGTTGTAAGAAATTCCTTCAAATGCTTTGAAGCGCGTGCTCTTCTCAAAACCACATGGCATGGCTACATCTCTTGAGCATTTTTGCCATGGACAGACTGCTCTGTATCTGTGTGTACTGTAATGTATACTTGAGAATAATAGGCTGTACCTGCTTGGCATATTGTACATCTCTTGACATAATTGCATTTTTGCCATAGACAACAAACAACATATGTCTGTACTTGAGTGTGTTGAGAGGATGTACATTGTTTTA
This sequence comes from Salvelinus fontinalis, assembly GCF_029448725.1. NCBI lineage: Eukaryota > Metazoa > Chordata > Actinopteri > Salmoniformes > Salmonidae > Salvelinus > Salvelinus fontinalis. The sequence goes on along the minus strand of NC_074696.1, from coordinate 27,163,776 downwards.
TATCTGTGTATTCTTGAGAATGTTGAGAAGGCTAGTAGGTACCTGCTTTGCATGTGGCAGGGCAGGCGCTCCAGTCGCTGTAGGGGGTGACGCTGCAGTCTCTTTTACATGGCAGGAGGCAAGGCCTGACTGTCTCAGGACGAATACTCTCCGGACACCTGAAATTACATGAAATCACATCATCTAGATCACTTGTCAAACTCATCCCACGGAGGGCCGAGTGTCTGCAGGTTTTTGCTCCTCCCTTGTACTTGATTGATGAATTAAGGTCACTAATTAGTAAGGAACTCCCCTCACCTAGTTGTCTAAGTCTTAATTGAAAGGAAAAAAACTAAAACCAGCAGACTCTAGGCCCTCCATGGAATAAGTTTGACTCCCCTGTGCTAGATGCATATGCACAGACACATGATAGAGCCAAAATAACCATACTGCGCTGTGTTCAGCTGAGGATGGGGTGCTTGTCACGCCCTGACCTTAGTTTTCTATATTTTCTGTGTTATTTTGGTCAGGTCAGGGTGTGACGAGGGTGGGTATGTGTGTTTTTGTCTTGTCTAGGGTTTTTGTTTATCTATGGGGATTTTGTATGTCTAGGTAATGTAGGTTTATGGTGGCCAGAATTGGTTCCCAATCAGAGTCAGCTGTTTATAGTTGTCATTTTCCATTTAGGTTTTGTGGGTAGTTTTGTGGGTTTGTTTGTTATTTTGTTAGTTTGTTTAGTGTTCGTTCTTTAAATAAATTAGTATGTACGCATCCCACACTGCACCTTGGTCTCCTCTCTTTGACGGCCGTGACAGTGCTTAAATGTGTCAAAATCTAAATGTGTCGAGATGTGTGCATATACCGCTTCTGTTAACGAATGCTTATTTGTCTGGTCAAAATAATATCACCGCTTCCGGTATATATCATTGGTATAAGGAATGCTGCAGGGATTCTCCCAGTATATTGTGAATCATTGGTTTTAGGGCTGCAGATTGAGCCCCTACTGTACATTGCTTTGAATATCATATCCCCCCTGTAACAGTGTTAACTTGTTCATGTTCTAAATGGTAATGAACTCATTAGCATATGATACCCGTTACAGTCATGACATTATACGATTTCATTATTTGATATCATAGTATATTAGTATATATCATGGTATATTATATTGTCCCAAACCTAGTGGGTGCGTTAAGTTATGTGTCATGTATTAAGTGATAGTAGTTCAGCAGCTGTAACTATGAGCAGCATTGTGCGCTAGTGTGAAATGGTAGCTGGGTAAAATAAAACCCTGGATGGGAGAATCAGAAACTGCTGAAATAAAACTGTCCGAGGCTCATTTCCATACCCAGCATGGGATCTAGCCCTTCCCCAGTCAGCCTAGTAGCTCCAGCTTATCCTGCCAGAATAATGCTTCTATTAAAGCTGAATAAATAAATAGATAATTCAATATAATTCATGTCCCTAAGATGCCCTAAGGGTGGTAGGGAGGGAGAACCCAGATGCTTTAAAACAAATGTCTGGAACCTAGGCAGAAACCTGTCAGGGAACCCATCAGCTTACAGCTATGCAGCCAGTCAGACAGTGATAACAATAGGATTTTGTTCCTTCCATGGACAGATACTGGGACAAATGCTCTGTGCTTTCGTGCTTTGATTTATGCTTAGCAAAGGCTTATTGAACCCTGCATACGTAGTATGCCAAATCAGCCTAAGCATAACCGTTCTACTCACATTTACTTTCTGTAATTTGCTTGAACAAAAATATTCCTCTCTCACTTTACACAAATATTATATTCATATACTACTTATGTTGGTATTCAGTTATCTTTTTGAAGGAAAAACTTTTACTCTTACAACTTTGGGTGCTAATAAAGCGCTATATAAATACCAAGTATTATTATTATTTTTATTTTGAAGGTGGAACTCTTACTTAGAAAAAATAAACTCTTATTTTGAAGGAGAGACTCTTACTTTTTGGGTGGCACCTGTCCCACATTGACCCGTACACAGATGACCTTCCGTGTCTGCATCCCCACAGAGCATGAGGAGTCCCCTCCCCCAACTCCGGCCCGAGCCCCTGTGGAGTTGGCAGAGGGGACCGAGGTGTCCTCGATACACTGTCCCCAGGGTCCTGTCTGCCAGTGGTACACAGTACAAGGGTGGTCGTTGCAACTCCGCACCTCCTGGAGAGCACTGCTGTTGGGGCACTGGACCCCGCCTGTCAAACACACAACAACCAAATTATCAATCAATCAAACGTATCTATAAACCCCAACAGCAATTGTCAAAAAGACCCCAAAGAGGAAGCAGAAGCACAAACACCACATTCAAATACAGGAGATACTAATGGGGATACCTAATAAATACAAATACTCAGTTACATGAGTGTGGTTTGCCTTGATTCGCTGGGAACAAGACAGCTCAGCCAATAGGGTTTATTTGCTAAGCTTCGTAAGTTGCACTGAATATTGAGCCTGAGCTGACAACGTTGTCATCTTAACATAACGAGAAAGTGAGTAAGTTAAGCTGTTTGTCTCTGATCATCCAAGCCTTCTCCACTTCCATTCAATTGATCCATCTGTGTCTTGTGCTCTAAAGATTAACTTCTCTTTTTGGTTCCACTCATTGGGTTAAAAACATTAGTACAGCAGTGTCAGAGCTAAATAAACCAATATTGTCCCTTGGGGGAAAGCAGTCATGGAGATGGAGACAAGGGAGATGAGTTGACCCGGGGTCTGACAGTATCTTGGACACCAGGTGGACCACATGTGACCCCTTTTCCACCCCTATCACAGATCGTTGTCGTGTGTGTGTGTTGTATCTGTGTGTGTGTGACCCTTAACCACCCCTCACCACGATGGGATGTCAGACATTAGCAGGCTCTGTCACGCTGGGATACCAGACCCCCGAAGGGAAGGTCAACCATTACCAATCAATGCGATCCAGTGGCCAATCAATGAGATCCACCAGCCAATGAAAGTGAAGGACATAACCACCGCGATCCTCCATTCAATGCTGGAGAAGGACTAAGATCAGCCAATCATTGGTGGAGCAGGGGAAAACTGATGAAGCTTACATAGGGAAATGCTTCTGTCTTCAAAAGCCACACAGTGAAGATTTAGAATTGACCTCCGTAGCCCCTTTGGCAGCATGTCCTTCAACGGGTCATTTCTAAAGGATGCTATTGACTTTTTTCCTCCAAGAGACATTAGTTAGTCAGGTATGTTGTGTCATTATTAGTACTATGGTTAATTAATGACGTTGTAAAGCCGTATTCGAATGTTTCAGTGTTACTAATAAAACTATTGAATATCTGCTTTGCTGGTAGTGCCATTATATTCTTTACAAGTCTTGTAAAAGGTCTCTAACCATAAAAATCATGCAGAGGTTATATTATGTTTTCTTACATCCTTTACAATAAAGTACCTCCTCTGCCTCCATGTTACGTTACAGAGCTCTTCGAGTCAAAGTCCCTATAACCTTTCACGACATGTAAAACAAGGCCAAGTCTCCCTACAGTTGTTATTAACAGAACTTTAACTACTGGGTCAAGCTACCTCGGCTAATCCTTTGTGAGGATTATTACAAGCGTCCTAACATGGCCTGTTGTAATTACTCCACGGGCTCAACCCCACTTCTCTCTGAGTTGCAATTACCCAGTCGTTATTATTCTGCTATTTTCTCCAATTGACTGCAAAATGCTCTCTCTACTCCCTGAGAGTCTAACTTGAGATCACCGCACCACTTGAATGTTGGCACAAGGCAAAACATTTGACCAATTCATAATTTATGCATCTCTCAAGTCAGCTTTCGGGCCTGAATTGGGAGGTCCTCAATCAGCGTGTGTGATAACAGAATGTATGCTTCTTAGAAGTAGTTTTCACATAAATATTTCATATGTCCAAACCCAGAATCAAATATGCTTCCAAGAAATAACCTGGCAGCTGTGGTGGAACGTTTATTTTGATTGCCGATTTTCTGCAATTAGCCTGATTTCAGATGTGTCCATGTAAACAAGATTATTAGGGAAATCGTTCTTCTACCTAAGCATGTAAACATTTTAATCAAACTATTATATTAATCTGACTATCATCAATGTCTTGCTATGGTCCAGTGGACAATATCTACAGGAACTGTTAAAATCATAGCAGACTATAAAATAGACTACAACATGCTGATCTACTGCCAGGCAATCACACAGCCTAGAGTGGGTTGTATAGAGATGGGTTCTCAGGTCGTGACTGACAGCTTAGACGGTAAGACTCTAACCCAGAGGCACTTGTTCCATTACTGACCACACTCCCCCTTCCACACTTCTCTTCTCCTTAGGGTTTCAGTCTCCTCTCGTTCAGGTTTCAGACAGCACTTAACACTAAGGAATTCTCTTTACTAGCACTGCGCTGTTGAGGGTCAGTACAAGTTTTACGTAGTACAAGCATAACATTATGCTGAGCAGGCAGTGAGGGGAAATAGATTGGTACGCAGGTAGCCATATATTGACTACATACATCAACTTATAACATCTACAGGGCTGAGTAACTACATCTATGGGAACACTGCATTCTAAGGGCATGGGAAATGATAGTACCGAAAAGTGCAGGAACCTTGGGCACCTGCGATAGACCTTAAAGGAAGGTAAACGCAAAGTGGTTATGATTTTTTTGGAACCATCCATACATTTGTGAAAGGTGCAATAAAGAATACTATGCACTAGGGCTCCAAGCACTTCACAACAACGCTCAGATTCTTTGAGCCTAAACATTGAAAATGTAGCTCTAAAGAGTTGTACAGCCATATATCCTACAGTATTCAAGCTTGTTATTCGTTGTGACTATGTCACATCACACAACCTTACCCTGCATCACAGTAACCCAGGCTACAACCTGAGCAGTCGCTGTGGAGGAGGAACATACACAATCATTTATACTATTTGGCTGTTGGAACATAGAAGAGAGGCAGAGAGAAGCAAAGAATGAGGGCATGGTGAAATGCTTGCTTCAGCAGCCTCATATGAGATACCAGATACTCTCCTGCATGCTGTGCAGACCTGGGATCAAATGAAGAAAATGTTATCTTTCCAATATTTTAGCTGCACATGATTGAGCTCATCTGGTGCAACAGAACCAATAGAAAAGTGAAAAGCCTGTCCAGCTACATACACTACAGACAGGCTCTATCAATCATCAATGTACTTGGAAGAAAACAGATACTATTTGAACCCCGGTCTGATGCTGTGTGGCCTGGTCCTAGATCCGTTAGTGCGGTCTTGCCAACTCCCATAGGTCAACTCCTATGTTTGGCATGACAACAACCATTTGAGTCAGCTGTACTACACTGACAGGTCTGGGACCAGGTCTGACGCTGTGCGTTGTGTGATTGTAGTCTCACCTTCCCCTGCGCTGTAGGCCAGTACAGAGCGTGCTCTCATCTGCCTTCCCTCTGTGTTCTTCCCGGAGCAGGTGTGTGAGCACAGGGACCAGGTGGTCCAGGGACTGAGGACACAGTCCATGGGGCAAGGCACCTCACAGATGATGGGCATGGGCAGGATGGCATCACGGCATAACTGGCGGTCCACATACTCACCTGGAGGCACAGGGAGACAGGAAACACATTATGAGGCTAGCTGAGGATACTTAGAATGTGAAGGTGTCCATATCTGTTACATACACATACAATACAATACACAGTCCGTATCATGTGCCGATATCATCCACAAAATCACATTGCAAAATCAGATCTGACGCACTTGTTCACATAGACACCTAGCTCCCGAGAGGCGCAGCGGTCTAAGACACTGCATTGCAGTGCTAGAGGCACCACTACAAACCCTGGTTCGATCCTGGGCTGTATCACAACCGGCCGCAATCGGGAGTCCCATAGGGCGGCGCACATTTGGCCCAGAGTCGTCCTGGTTCTGGTTTGGCTGGTGTAGGCTGTCATTGTAAATAAGAATTTATTCTTTATTCTTCTTTATTCTTTATTCTCAATAAAAATAAATAAATAAAACCCAGATATTGGCTTATGTAAGGAGAGAGGGAGTTTAATAGACAACCCTATAAGAGTACACAAACCACATACAATACTTGTCCACATGTTCACCAAGTCTGAAGGGAAAATACGCATTGGGTATTACGATAAATGTTTACACCATCATGAAAGATTGGTACGCTTTCTCAGGCAGACGACAGAGCCATTAGACATGAGGGGGAATTAAAACATATTTCAAAACAAGAACATATGAATTAAAGTGGATATTTGCACCAATTTAAATTCGAACTCAGGCAGTGGGGCATTAGTTTAATATTTTAATAATGACTTTGACAGCGTACATAGAATAAAAATGTGCTCATATCCAAATGACTGCATCTCTAATGCATAAGCTAGCTGGATAAAACCTTGTGTATCTCCAACTGTGTCACACAGACATTAAGACAACAGATACTGAATCATTGTCATCTTTTTTTATTACATTTTCTTTAATTAACTCATCCACCAACCCCATCTTTGGAGGACAGATCTCTTTTTATTTTTTTAAAAGCTTTTCTGCTGCATATACATATATTATACATACACATTTTGCATACACATTTTACATTCATGGTACTTTTATATAAAGCAGTCACATTACAATAATACATTACCAAACATAAGCTCTTTAATCCCACCCCTCAGCCACTCTCAGACCACCCTCGTTTGGTTTCCATGTGACATATATTTTTTAATTGTGCTGTGATGTTTTACATGTTAAACCTTTCTAATCTTATAGTGTCCACAGATTGTGAGCTAAAGATGAAAACCTTTCCTATGAGTATTATTATATTATTTATTGATCGACTTTTTTTTAACCATTCCTGAACCTGTGACCAGAAACAAGTTACATAGGAGCAATACCAGAATAAATTATCTTGTGATTCTGTCTCTTCGCAGCAAAATCTACAGAGCTGAGATTGTTGTATGCCCAATATACAGTTGAAGTCGGAAGTTTACATACACTTAGGTTGGAGTCATTAACACTCGTTTTTCAACAACTCCACAAAATTCTTGTTAACAAACTATAGTTTTGGCAAGTTGGTTAGGACATCTACTTTGTGCATGACACAAGTAATTTTTCCAACAAATGTTTACTGTATCACAATTCCAGTGGGTCAGAAGTTTACATACACTAAGTTGACTGTGCCTTTAAACAGCTTGGAAAATTCCAGAAAATGATGTCATGACTTTAGAAGCTTCTGGCTAATTGACATCATTTGAGTCAATTAGAGGTGTGGATGTATTTCAAGGCCTACCTTCAAACTCAGTGCCTCTTTTCTTGACATCATGGGAAAATCTAAAGAAATCAGCCAAGACCTCATAAAAAAAGACCTCCACAAGTCTGGTTCATCCTTGGGAGCAATTTCCAAATGCCTGAAGGTACCACGTTCATCTGTACAAACAATAGTACACAAGTATAAACACCATGGGACCACGCAGCCGTCATACCGCTCAGGAAGGAGACGCGTTCTGTCTCCTAGAGATGATTGTACTTTGGTGCGAAAAGTGCAAATCAATCCCAAAACAACAGCAAAGGACCTTGTGAAGATGCTGGAGGAAACAGGTACAAAAGTATCTCTATCCACAGTAAAAACGAGTCCTATATCGACATAAACTGAAAGGCCGCTCAGCAAGGAAGAAGCCACTGCTCCAAAACCGCCATAAAAAAGCCAGACTACGGTTTGCAACTGCACATGGGGACAAAGATCAAACTTTCTGGAGAAATGAGGCAAAGAAAGTGAGGAAAAAGACTTTTGGAGGATGGCCTGGTGTCAAGAAGGGCAGCAAAGAAGCCACTTCTTTCCAGGAAAAATATCAGGGACAGACTGATATTCGGCAAAAGGTACAGGGATTGGACAGCTGAGGACTGGGGTAAAGTCATTTTCTCTTATGAATCCCCTTTCCGATTGTTTGGGGCATCCGGTAAAAAGCTTGTCCGGAGAAGACAAGGCGAGCGCTACCATCAGTCCTGTATCATGCCAACAGTAAAGCATCCTGAGACCATTCATGTGTGGTGTTGATTCTCAGCCAAGGGAGTGGGCTCACTCACAATTTTGCCTAAGAACACAGCAATGAATAAAGAATGGTACCAACACATCCTCCGAGAGCAACTTCTCCTAACCATCCAGGAACAGTTTGGTGACGAACAATGCCTTTTCCAGCATGATGGAGCACTTAGCCATAAGGCAAAAGTGATAACTAAGTGGCCCGGGGAACAAAACATCAATATTTTGGGTCCATGGCCAGGAAACTCCCCAGACCTTAATCCGATTGAGAAAATGTGGTCAATCCTCAAGAGGCGGGTGGACAAACAAAAACCCACAAATTCTGACAAACTCCAAGCATTGATTATGCAGGAATGAGCTGCCATCAGTCAGGATGTAAATAATTCTCTCTACTATTATTCTGACATTTCACATTCTTAAAATGAAGTAGTGATCCTAACTGACCTAAGACAGGGAATATTTACTAGGATTAAATGTCAGGAATTGTGAAAAACTGAGTTTAAATGTATTTGGCTAAGGTGTATGTAAACTTACAACTTCAACTGTATATAGCATTCTGTTAGTGGCAAGAATTGTATATAATAATTTAAATTGAAAAATTCAAAGTGTTTTTGTACCAGTTCAAAAACCATTTGACATGTATCTTTCAAATAAGGCAGGCAAACAAGTTCCCTACCTTCTCCCTTTTCCACTTGCCTACTCCATTTTTGTGGTAATGCTGCAGTCAGTTGGTTGTAAGTTTGGATTGAGCAGACATTCCCATATATTTTTGATAGCTGCATATGTGACATAACTCCTTCAATTCTATTCATAATATCATTAATAAATATAATAATAAAAATAATAAAAATCCTTTAAAATATTTTTTTATCAATCAGTACATCCTCTTAAGGATCTGACCCGTTTTTGCCTAAAGTGACATACACAAATCTAACTGTGTGTAGCTCAGGACCTGAAGCAAGGATATGGACACCGATCCCGTAGAGGATATTTGAGTTTAACCATAACATTTGTTGTAATATTTGTTCTATCTTTTCTGGAGGATAAAACTGAAATTGTAACCAGCTTAGTATGGCTGGTTTAAGAAAGGGCGATACTTTAAACAAAATTACATTTAAAATAGTCGGAAATGAGAAGTTGTAATCTGTATAAAGGCAATAAGGCATTTTTTTAACAAAGGAGGAGCCTTTCTTAATAATCGACTGGAGAACAATTTTGGGTTTAAGTATAACTTATGTATGAATGAAGCTTTTAGTGAGAGGTTTAAAGGTTTTATATTGAATAATTTTAGCCCCCAAAACTCATATTCATTATATAAATAGGCACATTCAATTTTGTCTGGCTTAGGGTTCCAAAGAAAATGAAATATTTTTTGCTCATATGATTTAAAAAACGAGTCGTCTGGATTATGCAGCACGATTAGTAAGTAAGTAAGTGAACTGTAATAGGACCAAATACTTAATTTAATCATTGTGATTTTCCATAAAAAGACAAGTATTTACCTCTCCATGGTTGCAGAATCTTATCTATTTTTGCTAACTTTCTATTGAAATTGATTGTGGTAAGTTCCTTTATATTTTCGATATGTGAATACCAAGAATGTCTGCTTCACCATCTGCCCATTTTATTGGTAAACTACAAGGTAGTGTAAACACTGTGTCTTTTTACGATCCAATACGTAATATGGTACACTTGTCATAATTAGGTTTTAGTCCAAAGAGGCTAGAAAAGTGATCAAGATCTTCAATGAGACTGTGCAGGGATCGAGATTGCGGACTTAAAGAAAAATCTTGAGTCAAGGATCTACATTGCTACTTTTGTTTTTATCCCCTGGATTTCTATCCCCTTGAAGTTCTTGTTGGATCTAATTTTAATAGCTAGTGTTTCAATGGCCATAATAAATAGATATGGAGACAACGGACAGCCTTGTTTTACTCCTCTTAAAGCTCAATAATTTCTGAGAAGTAACCATTATTTACAATTTTACATCTGGGGTTGCTGTACATAACTTTAACCCATTGTATAAGAGATTCACTGAAATGAAAGTAATCCAGGCATTTATATATCAATTCTAGTCATACTTTATCAAACGCCTTTTCAAAATCTGCTATGAAGACCAGGCTTGGTACTGTATCTTTGATGTTCAATTGTCACAAGTAATTGCCATATATTATCTCCAATATATCGTCCATGCAAAAAAAAAACTGTCTGATCAGGATGAACAATATCTGGTAAAACTTTTTTTATTCTATGTTCATGCATTTCTCCAGGATTTTCGCATCACAACAGTGAAGTATAAGTGGCCTCCAGATTTTTCAATGGACTGGATCTTTATACTTACCACCTGAGTCCTGTTTTAGTAGTAATACAATCAAACCTTCTTGTTGAGTCCCTGAAGTCTTACATTTTTATAAGAGTAATTAAAACATGATAATAATGGATCTTTGAGTACATCAAAAAAGGACGGATATACCTCTACTGGTATACCATCAATACTTGGTGGTTTTCCAGACTGAAAATATTTAATTGCCTCAAAAAGTTCCTCTTCTGTAATTTGGCCTTCACACAGGTCTTTCTGTAAATTTGTATATTTTACATTATTACTATTAGGAAAGAAAGCTTTACATCATGTTGTGCATTTTTCACAATTATCCATCCAATTAGCTTTATTTTTATACATTACACTTGATCGTTCTTGAGTAAGTACCTCCAATTATTTTTGTTTTTCCTCTTACCTATTTTGTTCCTCTATAGTACAGTTTCCATTACCATCTACCTGCGCTGTTATTTCGTCCATTTTCTTTGTCAGTCTATTTTCTTTTGACCTATACTGCTTTTGTTTTAATTGTATTGATTTGGATGGTAATCGTATTGGCATTGTATTGAATGGCCTCTAAAAGTACATGCAAAAGCATCCAATACAATAAGGGGATTCTGAATTTTTTATATACTAATGTCTTAGTTAAGAACATATTGTCATCCATTAGGCTTTGAT
>NC_074696.1:27059838-27152171 GCF_029448725.1 Salvelinus fontinalis | reverse complement strand
GCCATCCCATCCCATACCCACCACAACCCCCACCCTTATCCTCACTCTATCCCATACCCACCACAACCCCCACCCTTATCCTGACTCCATCCCATACCCACCACAACCCCCACCCTTATCCTCACACCATCCCATCCCATACCCACCACAACCCCCACCCTTATCCTCACGCCATCCCATCCCCAACCACAACCCCCCACCTTATCCTCACACCATCCCATCCCATACCCACCACAACCCCCACCCTTATTCTCACTCTATCCCATACCCACCACAACCCCCACCCTTATCCTCACTCCATCCCATACCCACCACAACCCCCACCCTTATCCTCACTCCATCCCATACCCACCACAACCCCCACCCTTATCCTCACTCCATCCCATACCCACCCACAACCCCCACCCTTATCATCACTCCATCCCATCCCATACCCACCACAACCCCCACCCTTATCATCACTCTATCCCATCCCATACCCACCACAACCCCCACCCTTATCCTCACTCCATCCCATACCCACCACAACCCCCACCCTTATCTCACTCCATCCCATACCCACCACAACCCCCACCCTTATCATCACTCCATCCCATCCCATACCCACCACAACCCCCACCCTTATCATCACTCTATCCCATCCCATACCCACCACAACCCCCACCCTTATCATCACTCCATCCATCCCATACCCACCACAACCCCCACCCTTATCCTCACTCCATCCCATACCCACCACAACCCCCACCCTTATCCTCACTCTATCCCATACCCACCACAACCCCCACCCTTATCCTCACTCCATCCCATACCCACCACAACCCCCACCCTTATCCTCACTCTATCCCATACCCACCACAACCCCCACCCTTATCCTCACTCCATCCCATACCCACCACAACCCCCACCCTTATCCTCACTCCATCCCATACCCACCACAACCCCCACCCTTATCCTCACTCCATCCCATACCCACCACAACCCCCACCCTTATCCTCACTCCATCCCATCCCATACCCACCACAACCCCCACCCTTATCCTCACTCCATCCCATACCCACCACAACCCCCACCCTTATCCTCACTCCATCCCATACCCACCACAACCCCCACCCTTATCCTCACTCCAGTCCCATCCCATACCCACCACAACCCCCACCCTTATCCTCACTCTATCCCATACCCACCACAAACCCCCACCCTTATCCTCACTCCATCCCATACCCACCACAACCCCCACCCTTATCCTCACTCCATCCCATACCCACCACAACCCCCACCCGTATCCTCACTCCATCCCATACCCACCACAACCCCCACCCTTATCCTCACTCCATCCCATACCCACCACAACCCCCACCCTTATCCTCACTCCATCCCATCCCATACCCACCACAACCCCCACCCTTATCCTCACTCCATCCCATACCCACCACAACCCCACCCTTATCCTCACTCCATCCCATACCCACCACAACCCCCACCCTTATCCTCACTCCATCCCATCCATACCCACCACAAGCCACCCACCCTTATCCTCACTCCATCCCATACCCACCACAACCCCCACCCTTATCCTCACTCCATCCCATACCCACCACAACCCCCACCCTTATCCTCACTCCATCCCATACCAACCACTACCCCCACCCTTATCCTCACTCCATCCCACACCCACCACAAACCCCACCCTTATCCTCACTCTATCCCATCCCCACCACAACCCCACCCTTATCCTCACTCCATCCCACACCCACCACAACCCCCACCCGTATCCTCACTCCATCCCATCCCATACCCACCACAACCCCCACCCTTATCATCACTCCATCCCATCCCTACCACAACCCCCACCCTTATCATCACTCCATCCCATCCCATACCCACCACAACCCCCACCCTTATCATCACTCCATCCCATACCACCACAACCCCCACCCTTATCCTCACTCTATCCCATACCCACCACAACCCCCACCCTTATCCCCACTCCATCCCATACCCACCACAACCCCCACCCTTATCCTCACTCTATCCCATACCCACCACAACCCCCACCCTTATCCTCACTCCATCCCATACCCACCAAAACCCCCACCCTTATCCTCACTCTATCCCATACCCACCACAACCCCCACCCTTATCCTCTCTCCATCCCATACCCACCACAACCCCCACCCTTATCCTCACTCCATCCCATACCCACCACAACCCCCACCCTTATCATCACTCCATCCCATACCCACCACAACCCCCACCCATATCCACACTCCATCCCATACCCACACAACCCCCACCCTTATCATCACTCCATCCCATACCCACCACAACCCCCACCCTTATCCTCACTCTATCCCATACCCACCACAACCCCCACCCTTATCATCACTCCATCCCATACCCACCACAACCCCCACCCTTATCATCACTCCATCCCATACCCACCACAACCCCCACCCTTATCCTCTCTCCATCCCATACCCACCACAACCCCCACCCTTATCCTCACTCCATCCCATACCCACCACAACCCCCACCCTTATCATCACTCCATCCCATACCCACCACAACCCCCACCCTTATCCTCACTCTATCCCATACCCACCACAACCCCCACCCTTATCCCCACTCCATCCCATACCCACCAAAACCCCCACCCTTATCCTCACTCTATCCCATACCCACCACAACCCCCACCCTTATCCTCACTCTATCCCATACCCACCACAACCCCCACCCTTAACCTTACTCCATCCCATCCCATCCCATACCCACCACAACCCCCATCCTTATCCTCACTCCATCCCATAACCACCACAACCCCCACCCTTATCATCACTCCATCCCATACCCACCACAACCCCCACCCTTATCCTCACTCCATCCCATACCCACCACTACCCACACCCTTATCCTCACTCCATCCCATACCCACCACAACCCCCACCCTTATCCTCACTCATCCCATACCCACCACTACCCCCACCCTTATCCTCACTCCATCCCATCCCCACCACAACCCCCACCCTTATCCTCACTCTATCCCATACCCACCACAACCCCCACCCTTATCATCACTCCATCCCATCCCATATCCACCACAAACCCCACCCTTATCCTCACTCCATCCCATACCCACCACAACCCCCACCCTTATCCTCACTCCATCCCATACCCACCACTACCCACACCCTTATCCTCACTCCATCCCATACCCACCTCAACCCCCGCCCTTATCCTCACTCCATCCCATCCCCACCACAACGCCCACCCTTATCCTCACTCCATCCCATACCCACCACAACCCCCACCCTTATCCTCACTCATTCCCATTCCATACCCACCACAACCCCCACCCTTAACCTCACTCTATCCCATACCCACCACAACCCCCACCCTTATCCTCACTCCATCCCATACCCACCACAACCCCCACCCTTATCCTCACTCCATCCCATACCCACCACAACCCCATTCCACCCCCACTCCATCCCATACCCATCACTATCCCATTCCATCCTCACTACATCCCATACCCATCACAACCCCCATTCCATCCTCACTCTATCCCATACCCATCACAACCCCCATTCCATCCTCACTCCATCCCATACCCACCACAACCCCCACCCTTATCCTCACTCCATCACATACCCACCACAACCCCCACCCTTATCCTCACTCCATCCCATACCCATCACAACCCCCATTCCATCCTCACTCCATCCCATACCCACCACAACCCCCACCCTTATCCTCACTCCATCCCATACCCACCACAACCCCCACCCTTATCCTCACTCCATCCCATACCCACCACAACCCCCACCCTTATCCTCACTCCATCCCATACCCACCACAACCCCCACCCTTATCCTCACTCTATCCCATACCCACCACAACCCCCACCCTTATCCTCACTCCATCCCATACCCACCACAACCCCCACCCTTATCCTCACTCTATCCCATACCCACCACAACCCCCACCCTTATCCTCACTCCATCCCATACCCACCACAACCCCCACCCTTATCCTCACTCTATCCCATACCCACCACAACCCCCACCCTTATCCTCACTCCATCCCATTCCCACCACAAACCCCACCCTTATCCTCACTCTATCCCATACCCACCACAACCCCCACCCTTATCCTCACTCCATCCCATACCCACCACAACCCCCACCCTTATCCTCACTCATTCCCATTCCATACCCACCACAACCCCCACCCTTATCCTCACTCTATCCCATACCCACCACAACCCCCACCCTTATCCTCACTCCATCCCATTCCCACCACAAACCCCACCCTTATCCTCACTCTATCCCATACCCACCACAACCCCCACCCTTATCCTCACTCTATCCCATACCCACCACAACCCCCACCCTTATCCTCACTCCATCCCATACCCACCACAACCCCATTCCATCCCCACTCCATCCCATACCCATCACTATCCCATTCCATCCTCACTACATCCCATACCCATCACAGACCCCATTCCATCCTCACTCCATCCCATACCCACCACAACCCCCACCCGTATCCTCACTCCATCCCATACCCACCACAACCCCCACCCTTATCCTCACTCTATCCCATACCCACCACAACCCCCACCCTTATCCTCACTCCATCCCATACCCACCACAACCCCCACCCTTATCCTCATTCCATCCCATCCCATACCCACCACAACCCCCACCCTTATCCTCATTCCATCCCATCCCATACCCACCACAACCCACACCCTTATCCTCACTCCATCCCATACCCACCACACCCACACCCTTATCCTCACTCCATCCCATCCCCACCACAACCCCCACCCTTATCCTCACTCCATCCCATACCCACCACAACCCCCACCCTTATCCTCACTCCCTCCCATACCAACCACTACCCCCACCCTTATCCTCACTCCATCCCATCCCCACCACAACCCCCACCCTTATCATCACTCCATCCCATACCCACCACACCCCCCACCCTTATCCTCACGTCCATCCCATACCAACCACAACCCCCACCCTTATCCTCACTCCATCCCATCCCCCCCCACAACCCCAACCCTTATCCTCACTCCATCCCATACCCACCACAAACCCCACCCTTATCCTCACTCTATCCCATCCCCACCACAACCCCCACCCTTATCCTCACTCCATCCCATACCCACCACAACCCCCACCCGTATCCTCACTCCATCCCATCCCATACCCACCACAACCCCCACCCTTATCATCACTCCATCCCATCCCCTACCACCACAACCCCCACCCTTATCATCACTCCATCCCATCCCATACCCACCACAACCCCCACCCTTATCATCACTCCATCCCATACCCACCACAACCCCCACCCTTATCCTCACTCTATCCCATACCCACCACAACCCCCCACCCTTATCCCCACTCCATCCCCATACCCACCAAAACCCCCACCCTTATCCTCACTCTATCCCATACCCACCACAACCCCCACCCTTATCCTCACTCCATCCCATACCCACCACAACCCCCACCCTTATCCTCACTCTATCCCATACCCACCACAACCCCCCACCCTTATCCTCACTCCATCCCATCCCTACCACAACCCCCACCCTTATCCTCACTCCATCCCATACCCACCACAACCCCCACCCTTATCCTCACTCCATCCCATACCCACCACAACCCCCACCCTTATCCTCACTCATTCCCATTCCATACCCACCACAACCCCCACCCTTATCCTCACTCTCTCCAATACCCACCACAACCCCCACCCTTATCATCACTCTATCCCATACCCACCACAACCCCCACCCTTATCCTCACTCCATCCCATACCCACCACTACCCCATTCCATCCTCACTCCATCCCATACCCACCACAACCCCCACCCTTATCCTCACTCCATCCCATACCCACCACAACCCCAACCCTTATCCTCACTCCATCCCATCCCCACCACAACCCCCACCCTTAACCTCACTCCATCCCATACCCACCACAACCCCCACCCTTAACCTTACTCCATCCCATCCCATCCCATACCCACCACAACCCCCACCCTTATCCTCACTCCATCCCATAACCACCACAACCCCCACCCTTAACCTCACTCCATCCCATCCCATCCCATACCCACCACAACCCCCACCCTTATCCTCACTCCATCCCATACCCACCACTACCCACACCCTTATCCTCACTCCATCCCATACCCACCACAACCCCCACCCTTATCCTATCTCATCCCATACCCACCACTACCCCCACCCTTATCCTCACTCCATCCCATCCCATATCCACCATAAACCCCACCCTTATCCTCACTCTATCCCATACCCACCACAACCCCCACCCTTATCATCACTCCATCCCATACCCACCACAACCCCCCACCCTTATCCTCACTCTATCCCATACCCACCACAACCCCCACCCTTATCCTCACTCCATCCCATACCCACCACAACCCCCACCCTTATCCTCACTCTATCCCATACCCACCACAACCCCCACCCTTATCCTCACTCCATCCCATACCCACCACAACCCCCACCCTTATCCTCACTCTCTCCAATACCCACCACAACCCCCCACCCTTATCCTCACTCTATCCCATACCCACCACAACCCCCACCCTTATCCTCACTCCATCCCATACCCACCACAACCCCCACCCTTATCCTCACTCTATCCCATACCCACCACAACCCCCACCCTTATCCTCACTCCATCCCATACCCACCACAACCCCCACCCTTATCCTCACTCTATCCCATACCCACCACAACCCCCACCCTTATCCTCACTCCATCCCATACCCACCACAACCCCCACCCTTATCCTCACTCTATCCCATACCCACCACAACCCCCACCCTTATCCTCACTCCATCCCATACCCACCACAACCCCCACCCTTATCCTCACTCTATCCCATACCCACCACAACCCCCACCCTTATCATCACTCCATCCCATCCCATACCCACCACAACCCCCACCCTTATCATCACTCCATCCCATACCCACCACAACCCCCACCCTTAACCTCACTCTATCCCATACCCACCACAACCCCCACCCTTATCCTCACTCCATCCCATCCCCACCACAACCCCCACCCTTAACCTTACTCCATCCCATCCCATACCCACCACAACCCCCACCCTTATCCTCACTCCATCCCATACCCACCACAACCCCCACCCTTATCCTCACTCATTCCCATTCCATACCCACCACAACCCCCACCCTTAACCTCACTCTATCCCATACCCACCACAACCCCCACCCTTATCCTCACTCCATCCCATACCCACCACAACCCCATTCCATCCCCACTCCATCCCATACCCATCACTATCCCATTCCATCCTCACTCCATCCCATACCCATCACAACCCCCATTCCATCCTCACTCCATCCCATACCCACCACAACCCCCGCCCTTATCCTCACTCCATCCCATACCCATCACAACCCCCATTCCATCCTCACTCTATCCCATACCCACCACAACCCCCGCCCTTATCCTCACTCCATCCCATACCCATCACAACCCCCATTCCATCCTCACTCTATCCCATACCCATCACAACCCCCATTCCATCCTCACTCCATCCCATACCCACCACAACCCCCGCCCTTATCCTCACTCCATCCCATACCCATCACAACCCCCATTCCATCCTCACTCTATCCCATACCCATCACAACCCCCATTCCATCCTCACTCCATCCCATCCCATACCCATCACAACCCCCATTCCATCCTCACTCCATCCCATACCCACCACAACCCCCGCCCTTATCCTCACTCCATCCCATACCCACCACAACCCCCACCCTTATCCTCACTCCATCACATACCCACCACAACCCCCACCCTTATCCTCACTCCATCCCATACCCACCACAACCCCATTCCATCCCCACTCCATCCCATACCCATCACTATCCCATTCCATCCTCACTACATCCCATACCCATCACAGACCCCATTCCATCCTCACTCCATCCCATACCCACCACAACCCCCACCCGTATCCTCACTCCATCCCATACCCACCACAACCCCCACCCTTATCCTCACTCCATCCCATACCCACCACAACCCCCACCCTTATCCTCACTCCATCCCATACCCACCACAACCCCCACCCTTATCCTCACTCTATCCCATACCCACCACAACCCCCACCCTTATCCTCACTCTATCCCATACCCACCACAACCCCCACCCTTATCCTCACTCCATCCCATACCCACCACAACCCCCACCCTTATCCTCATTCCATCCCATCCCATACCCACCACAACCCCCACCCTTATCCTCATTCCATCCCATCCCATACCCACCACAACCCACACCCTTATCCTCACTCCATCCCATACCCACCACAACCCACACCCTTATCCTCACTCCATCCCATCCCCACCACAACCCCCACCCTTATCCTCACTCCATCCCATACCCACCACAACCCCCACCCTTATCCTCACTCCATCCCATACCAACCACTACCCCCACCCTTATCCTCACTCCATCCCATCCCCACCACAACCCCCACCCTTATCATCACTCCATCCCATACCCACCACAACCCCCACCCTTATCCTCACTCCATCCCATACCAACCACTACCCCCACCCTTATCCTCACTCCATCCCATCCCCACCACAACCCCAACCCTTATCCTCACTCCATCCCATACCCACCACAAACCCCACCCTTATCCTCACTCTATCCCATCCCCACCACAACCCCACCCTTATCCTCACTCCATCCCATACCCACCACAACCCCCACCCGTATCCTCACTCCATCCCATCCCATACCCACCACAACCCCCACCCTTATCATCACTCCATCCCATCCCTACCACAACCCCCACCCTTATCATCACTCCATCCCATCCCATACCCACCACAACCCCCACCCTTATCATCACTCCATCCCATACCCACCACAACCCCCACCCTTATCCCCACTCCATCCCATACCCACCAAAACCCCCACCCTTATCCTCACTCTATCCCATACCCACCACAACCCCCACCCTTATCCTCACTCCATCCCATACCCACCACAACCCCCACCCTTATCCTCACTCTATCCCATACCCACCACAACCCCCACCCTTATCCTCACTCCATCCCATCCCTACCACAACCCCCACCCTTATCCTCACTCTATCCCATACCCACCACAACCCCCACCCTTATCCTCACTCCATCCCATACCCACCACAACCCCCACCCTTATCCTCACTCTATCCCATACCCACCACAACCCCCACCCTTATCCTCACTCCATCCCATCCCTACCACAACCCCCACCCTTATCCTCACTCTATCCCATACCCACCACAACCCCCACCCTTATCCTCACTCCATCCCATACCCACCACAACCCCCACCCTTATCCTCACTCCATCCCATACCCACCACAACCCCCACCCTTATCCTCACTCATTCCCATTCCATACCCACCACAACCCCCACCCTTATCCTCACTCTCTCCAATACCCACCACAACCCCCACCCTTATCATCACTCTATCCCATACCCACCACAACCCCCACCCTTATCCTCACTCCATCCCATACCCACCACAACCCCAACCCTTATCCTCACTCCATCCCATCCCCACCACAACCCCCACCCTTAACCTCACTCCATCCCATACCCACCACAACCCCCACCCTTAACCTTACTCCATCCCATCCCATCCCATACCCACCACAACCCCCACCCTTATCCTCACTCCATCCCATACCCACCACTACCCACACCCTTATCCTCACTCCATCCCATACCCACCACAACCCCCACCCTTATCCTATCTCATCCCATACCCACCACTACCCCCACCCTTATCCTCACTCCATCCCATCCCATATCCACCACAAACCCCACCCTTATCCTCACTCTATCCCATACCCACCACAACCCCCACCCTATTCATCACTCCATCCCATACCCACCACAACCCCCACCCTTATCCTCACTCTATCCCATACCCACCACAACCCCCACCCTTATCCTCACTCCATCCCATACCCACCACAACCCCCACCCTTATCCTCACTCTATCCCATACCCACCACAACCCCCACCCTTATCCTCACTCCATCCCATACCCACCACAACCCCCACCCTTATCCTCACTCTCTCCAATACCCACCACAACCCCCACCCTTATCCTCACTCTATCCCATACCCACCACAACCCCCACCCTTATCCTCACTCCATCCCATACCCACCACAACCCCCACCCTTATCCTCACTCTATCCCATACCCACCACAACCCCCACCCTTATCCTCACTCCATCCCATACCCACCACAACCCCCACCCTTATCCTCACTCATTCCCATTCCATACCCACCACAACCCCCACCCTTAACCTCACTCTATCCCATACCCACCACAACCCCCACCCTTATCCTCACTCCATCCCATCCCCACCACAACCCCCACCCTTAACCTTACTCCATCCCATCCCATACCCATCACAACCCCCACACTTATCCTCACTCCATCCCATACCCACCACAACCCCATTCCATCCCCACTCCATCCCATACCCATCACTATCCCATTCCATCCTCACTCCATCCCATACCCATCACAACCCCCATTCCATCCTCACTCCATCCCATACCCACCACAACCCCCGCCCTTATCCTCACTCCATCCCATACCCATCACAACCCCCATTCCATCCTCACTCTATCCCATACCCATCACAACCCCCATTCCATCCTCACTCCATCCCATCCCATACCCATCACAACCCCCATTCCATCCTCACTCCATCCCATACCCACCACAACCCCCGCCCTTATCCTCACTCCATCCCATACCCACCACAACCCCCACCCTTATCCTCACTCCATCACATACCCACCACAACCCCCACCCTTATCCTCACTCCATCACATACCCACCACAACCCCCACCCTTATCCTCACTCCATCCCATACCCACCACTACCCCACCCTTATCCTCACTCTATCCCATACCCACCACTACCCCCACCCTTATCCTCACTCCATCCCATACCCACCACAACCCCCACCCTTATCCTCACTCCATCCCATACCCACCACAACCCCCACCCTTATCCTCACTCTATCCCATACCCACCACAACCCCCACCCTTATCCTCACTCTATCCCATACCCACCACAACCCCCACCCTTATCCTCACTCTATCCCATACCCACCACAACCCCCACCCTTATCCTCACTCCATCCCATACCCACCACAACCCCCACCCTTATCCTCACTCTATCCCATACCCACCACTACCCCCACCCTTATCCTCACTCCATCCCATACCCACCACAACCCCCACCCTTATCCTCACTCCATCCCATCCCTACCACAACCCCCACCCTTATCCTCACTCCATCCCATACCCACCACTACCCCCACCCCTTTCCTCACTCTATCCCATACCCACCACAACCCCCACCCTTATCCTCACTCCATCCCATCCCCACCACAACCCCCACCCTTATCCTCACTCTATCCCATACCCACCACAACCCCCACCCTTATCCTCACTCCATCCCATCCCATACCCACCACAACCCCCACCATTATCCTCACTCTATCCCATCCCCACCACAACCCCCACCCTTATCCTCACTCCATCCCATCCCCACCACAACCCCCACCCTTATCCTCACTCTATCCCATCCCATCCCCACCACAAACCCCACCCTTATCCTCACTCCATCCCATCCCATCCCCACCACAACCCCCACCCTTATCCTCACTCCATCCCATACCCACCACAACCCCCACCCTTATCCTCACTCCATCCCATCCCCACCACAACCCCCACCCTTATCATCACTCCATCCCATCCCATACCCACCACAACCCCCACCCTTATCCTCACTCCATCCCATACCCACCACAACCCCCACCCTTATCCTCACTCCATCCAATTACCACCACAACCCCCACCCTTATCATCACTCTATCCCATACCCACCACAACGCCCACCCTTATCCTCACTCCATCCCATACCCACCACAACCCCCACCCTTATCCTCACTCATTCCCATTCCATACCCACCACAACCCCCACCCTTAACCTCACTCTATCCCATACCCACCACAACCCCCACCCTTATCCTCACTCCATCCCATACCCACCACAACCCCATTCCACCCCCACTCCATCCCATACCCATCACTATCCCATTCCATCCTCACTACATCCCATACCCATCACAACCCCCATTCCATCCTCACTCCATCCCATCCCCACCACAACCCCCACCCGTATCCTCACTCCATCCCATCCCATACCCACCACAACCCCCACCCTTATCCTCACTCCATCCCATACCAACCACTACCCCCACCCTTATCCTCACTCCATCCCATACCCACCACAACCCCCACCCTTATCCTCACTCCATCCCATCCCCACCACAACCCCCACCCGTATCCTCACTCCATCCCATCCCATACCCACCACAACCCCCACCCTTATCCTCACTCCATCCCATACCAACCACTACCCCCACCCTTATCCTCACTCCATCCCATCCCATATCCACCACAAACCCCACCCTTATCCTCACTCTATCCCATCCCCACCACAACCCCACCCTTATCCTCACTCCATCCCATACCCACCACAACCCCCACCCTTATCATCACTCCATCCCATCCCTACCACAACCCCCACCCTTATCATCACTCCATCCCATCCCATACCCACCACAACCCCCACCCTTATCATCACTCCATCCCATACCCACCACAACCCCCACCCTTATCCTCACTCTATCCCATACCCACCACAACCCCCACCCTTATCCCCACTCCATCCCATACCCACCAAAACCCCCACCCTTATCCTCACTCCATCCCATACCCACCACAACCCCCACCCTTATCCTCACTCCATCCCATACCCACCACAACCCCCACCCTTATCCTCACTCCATCCCATAACCACCACAACCCCCACCCTTAACCTCACTCCATCCCATCCCATCCCATACCCACCACAACCCCCACCCTTATCCTCATTCCATCCCATACCCACCACTACCCACACCCTTATCCTCACTCTATCCCATACCCACCACAAACCCCACCCTTATCCTCACTCTATCCCATACCCACCACAACCCCCACCCTTATCATCACTCCATCCCATACCCACCACAACCCCCACCCTTATCCTCACTCTATCCCATACCCACCACAACCCCCACCCTTATCCTCACTCCATCCCATACCCACCACAACCCCCACCCTTATCCTCACTCTATCCCATACCCACCACAACCCCCACCCTTATCCTCACTCCATCCCATACCCACCACAACCCCCACCCTTATCCTCACTCTCTCCAATACCCACCACAACCCCCACCCTTATCCTCACTCTATCCCATACCCACCACAACCCCCACCCTTATCCTCACTCCATCCCATACCAACCACTACCCCCACCCTTATCCTCACTCCATCCCATCCCATATCCACCACAAACCCCACCCTTATCCTCACTCTATCCCATCCCCACCACAACCCCACCCTTATCCTCACTCCATCCCATACCCACCACAACCCCCACCCTTATCATCACTCCATCCCATCCCTACCACAACCCCCACCCTTATCATCACTCCATCCCATCCCATACCCACCACAACCCCCACCCTTATCATCACTCCATCCCATACCCACCACAACCCCCACCCTTATCCTCACTCTATCCCATACCCACCACAACCCCCACCCTTATCCCCACTCCATCCCATACCCACCAAAACCCCCACCCTTATCCTCACTCCATCCCATACCCACCACAACCCCCACCCTTATCCTCACTCCATCCCATACCCACCACAACCCCCACCCTTATCCTCACTCCATCCCATAACCACCACAACCCCCACCCTTAACCTCACTCCATCCCATCCCATCCCATACCCACCACAACCCCCACCCTTATCCTCATTCCATCCCATACCCACCACTACCCACACCCTTATCCTCACTCTATCCCATACCCACCACAAACCCCACCCTTATCCTCACTCTATCCCATACCCACCACAACCCCCACCCTTATCATCACTCCATCCCATACCCACCACAACCCCCACCCTTATCCTCACTCTATCCCATACCCACCACAACCCCCACCCTTATCCTCACTCCATCCCATACCCACCACAACCCCCACCCTTATCCTCACTCTATCCCATACCCACCACAACCCCCACCCTTATCCTCACTCCATCCCATACCCACCACAACCCCCACCCTTATCCTCACTCTCTCCAATACCCACCACAACCCCCACCCTTATCCTCACTCTATCCCATACCCACCACAACCCCCACCCTTATCCTCACTCCATCCCATACCCACCACAACCCCCACCCTTATCCTCACTCTATCCCATACCCACCACAACCCCCACCCTTATCCTCACTCTATCCCATACCCACCACAACCCCCACCCTTATCCTCACTCCATCCCATACCCACCACAACCCCCACCCTTATCCTCACTCCATCCCATACCCACCACAACCCCCACCCTTATCATCACTCCATCCCATACCCACCACAACCCCCACCCTTATCATCACTCCATCCCATACCCACCACAACCCCCACCCTTATCCTCACTCCATCCCATACCCACCACAACCCCCACCCTCATCCTCACTCATTCCCATTCCATACCCACCACAACCCCCACCCTTAACCTCACTCTATCCCATACCCACCACAACCCCCACCCTTATCCTCACTCATTCCCATCCCATACCCACCACAACCCCCACCCTTATCCTCACTCTATCCCATACCCACCACAACCCCCACCCTTATCCTCACTCCATCCCATACCCACCACAACCCCCACCCTCATCCTCACTCATTCCCATTCCATACCCACCACAACCCCCACCCTTAACCTCACTCTATCCCATACCCACCACAACCCCCACCCTTATCCTCACTCATTCCCATCCCATACCCACCACAACCCCCACCCTTATCCTCACTCTATCCCATACCCACCACAACCCCCACCCTTATCCTGACTCCATCCCATACCCACCACAACCCCCACCCTTAACCTCACTCTATCCCATACCCACCACAACCCCCACCCTTATCCTCACTCATTCCCATTCCATACCCACCACAACCCCCACCCTTAACCTCACTCTATCCCATACCCACCACAACCCCCACCCTTATCCTCACTCTATCCCATACCCACCACAACCCCCACCCTTATCCTCACTCCATCCCATACCCACCACAACCCCCACCCTTATCCTCACTCATTCCCATTCCATACCCACCACAACCCCCACCCTTAACCTCACTCTATCCCATACCCACCACAACCCCCACCCTTAACCTTACTCCATCCCATCCCATACCCATCACAACCCCCACCCTTATCCTCACTCCATCCCATACCCACCACAACCCCATTCCATCCCCACTCCATCCCATACCCATCACTATCCCATTCCATCCTCACTACATCCCATACCCATCACAGACCCCATTCCATCCTCACTCCATCCCATACCCCATTCCATCCTCACTCCATCCCATACCCATCACAACCCCCATTCCATCCTCACTCCATTCCATACCCACCACAACCCCCGCCCTTATCCTCACTCCATCCCATACCCACCACAACCCCCACCCTTATCCTCACTCATTCCCATTCCATACCCACCACAACCCCCACCCTTATCCTCACTCCATCCCATACCCACCACAACCCCCACCCTTATCCTCACTCCATCCCATCCCATACCCACCACAACCCCCACCCTTATCCTCACTCCATCCCATACCCACCACAACCCCCACCCTTATCCTCACTCCATCCCATACCCACCTCAACCCCCGCCCTTATCCTCACTCCATCCCATCCCCACCACAACGCCCACCCTTATCCTCACTCCATCCCATACCCACCACAACCCCCACCCTTATCCTCACTCATTCCCATTCCATACACACCACAACCCCCACCCTTAACCTCACTCTATCCCATACCCACCACAACCCCCACCCTTATCCTCACTCCATCCCATACCCACCACAACCCCCACCCTTATCCTCACTCCATCCCATACCCACCACAACCCCATTCCACCCCCACTCCATCCCATACCCATCACTATCCCATTCCATCCTCACTACATCCCATACCCATCACAACCCCCATTCCATCCTCACTCCATCCCATACCCATCACAACCCCCATTCCATCCTCACTCTATCCCATACCCATCACAACCCCCATTCCATCCTCACTCCATCCCATACCCACCACAACCCCCACCCTTATCCTCACTCCATCACATACCCACCACAACCCCCACCCTTATCCTCACTCCATCCCATACCAACCACAACCCCCACCCTTATCCTCACTCCATCCCATACCCACCACAACCCCCACCCTTATCCTCACTCTATCCCATACCCATCACAACCCCCATTCCATCCTCACTCCATCCCATACCCACCACAACCCCCACCCTTATCCTCACTCCATCACATACCCACCACAACCCCCACCCTTATCCTCACTCCATCCCATACCCACCACAACCCCCACCCTTATCCTCACTCCATCCCATACCCACCACAACCCCCACCCTTATCCTCACTCCATCCCATACCCACCACAACCCCCACCCTTATCCTCACTCCATCCCATCCCTACCACAACCCCCACACTTATCCTCACTCCATCCCATCCCCTACCCACCACAACCCCCACCCCTTTCCTCACTCTATCCCATACCCACCACAACCCCCACCCTTATCCTCACTCCATCCCATCCCCACCACAACCCCCACCCTTATCCTCACTCTATCCCATACCCACCACAACCCCCACCCTTATCCTCACTCCATCCCATCCCATACCCACCACAACCCCCACCATTATCCTCACTCTATCCCATCCCCACCACAACCCCCACCCTTATCCTCACTCTATCCCATCCCCACCACAACCCCCACCCTTATCATCACTCCATCCCATACCCACCACAACCCCCACCCTTATCCTCACTCCATCCCATACCCACCACAACCCCCACCCTTATCATCACTCCATCCCATACCCACCACAACCCCCACCCTTATCATCACTCCATCCCATACCCACCACAACCCCCACCCTTATCCTCACTCCATCCCATACCCACCACAACCCCCACCCTTATCCTCACTCCATCCCATACCCACCACAACCCCCACCCTTATCCTCACTCCATCCCATACCCACCACAACCCCCACCCTTATCCTCACTCCATCCCATACCCACCACAACCCCCACCCTTATCATCACTCCATCCCATACCCACCACAACCCCCACCCTTATCATCACTCCATCCCATACCCACCACAACCCCCACCATTATCCTCACTCCATCCCATACCTACCACAACCCCCACCCTTATCATCACTCCATCCCATACCCACCACAACCCCCACCCTTATCCTCACTCTATCCCATTCCCACCACAACCCCCACCCTTATCCTCACTCCATCCCATCCCCACCACAACCCCCACCCTTATCATCACTCCATCCCATACCCACCACAACCCCCACCCTTATCATCACTCTATCCCATACCCACCACAACCCCCACCCTTATCATCACTCTATCCCATACCCACCACAACCCCCACCCTTATCATCACTCCATCCCATACCCACCACAACCCCCACCCTTATCCTCACTCCATCGCATCCCTACCACAACCCCCACCCTTATCATCACTCCATCCCATCCCATACCCACCACAACCCCCACCCTTATCATCACTCTATCCCATACCCACCACAACCCCCACCCTTATCCTCACTCTATCCCATACCCACCACAACCCCCACCCTTATCATCACTCCATCCCATACCCACCACAACCCCCACCCTTATCCTCACTCCATCGCATCCCTACCACAACCCCCACCCTTATCATCACTCCATCCCATCCCATACCCACCACAACCCCCACCCTTATCATCACTCTATCCCATACCCACCACAACCCCCACCCTTATCCTCACTCAATCCCATACCCACCACAACCCCCACCCTTATCCTCACTCCATCCCATAACCACCACAACCCCCACCCTTAACCTCACTCCATCCCATACCCACCACAACCCCCACTCTTATCATCACTCCATCCCATACCCACCACAACCCCATTCCATCTCCACTCCATACCATACCATCACGATCCCATTCCATCCCCACTCCATCCCATACCCATCACAACCCCCATTCCATCCTCACTCCATCCCATACCCACCACTACCCCCATTCCATCCTCACTCCATCCCACAATCACCACTACCCCCATTCCATCCTCACTCCATCCCATACCCACCACTACCCCATTCAATCATCACTCATTCCCATACCCACCACTACCCCCATTCCATCCTCACTCTATCCCATACCCACCACAACCCCCACCCTTATCCTCACTCTATCCCATACCCACCACAACCCCCACCCTTATCCTCACTCCATCCCATACCCACCACAACCCCCATTCCATCCTCACTCCATCCCATACCCACCACTACCCATTAAATCCTCACTCCATCCCATACCCACCACTACCCCATTCAATCCTCACTCTATCCCATACCCACCACAACCCCCACCCTTATCCTCACTCCATCCCATACCCACCACAACCCCCACCCTTATCCTCACTCTATCCCATACCCACCACAACCCCCACCCTTATCCTCACTCCATCCCATACCCACCACAACCCCCACCCTTATCCTCACTCCATCCCATACCCACCACAACCCCCACCCTTATCATCACTCCATCCCATCCCATACCCACCACAACCCCCACCCTTATCATCACTCCATCCCATACCCACCACAACCCCCACCCTTATCCTCACTCCATCCCATAACCAATACTACCCCCATTCCATCCTCACTCCATCCCATGCCCACCACTACCCCCATTCCATCCTCACTCCATCCCATACCCACCACAACCCCATTCCATCCTCACTCCATCCCATGCCCACCACTACCCCCATTCCATCCTCACTCTATCCCATACCCACCACAACCCCCACCCTTATCCTCACTCCATCCCATACCCACCACAACCCCCACCCTTATCATCACTCCATCCCATCCCATACCCACCACAACCCCCACCCTTATCCTCACTCCATCCCATACCCACCACAACCCCCACCCTTATCCTCACTCTATCCCATACCCACCACAACCCCCACCCTTATCCTCACTCCATCCCATAACCAATACTACCCCCATTCCATCCTCACTCCATCCCATGCCCACCACTACCCCCATTCCATCCTCACTCCATCCCATACCCACCACTACCCCATTCCATCCTCACTCCATCCCATGCCCACCACTACCCCCATTCCATCCTCACTCCATCCCATACCCACCACTACCCCCATTCCATCCTCTCTCCATCCCATGCCCACCACTACCCCCATTCCATCCTCACTCCGTCCCATGCCCACCACTACCCCCATTCCATCCTCTCTCCATCCCATGCCCACCACTACCCCCATT
Source organism: Salvelinus fontinalis (assembly GCF_029448725.1). Taxonomy (NCBI): domain Eukaryota; kingdom Metazoa; phylum Chordata; class Actinopteri; order Salmoniformes; family Salmonidae; genus Salvelinus; species Salvelinus fontinalis. The sequence goes on along the minus strand of NC_074696.1, from coordinate 27,132,504 downwards.
CCATCCTCGTTCTAACCCATGCCCACCACTACCCCCATTCCATCCTCGTTCTAACCCATGCCCACCACTACCCCCATTCCATCCTCGTTCTAACCCATACCCACCACTACCCCCATTCCATCCTCGTTCTAACCCACGCCCACCACTACCCCCATTCCATCCTCACTCCATCTCTCTTTTGTTTCTCCATTGGTTTCAGTGACCAGGATGCCACCACAACTCCCACTTCTACCCCTATCCTCATCACCCCCACCCTTTACCCCCTCCCTCTTTCCACAGTCCCCTCCCCTTATCTTCACCCATCCTATCTTCACCCCAGGTCATCCGATAAAATATCTTTGTGAAACCCCTATTCTCACCCCATTGTATTCCAGCCCATCTCATCTCTCTTTCATGGTCCCCTCTCTCCTATCTGTACCAGTGATAAAAAGTCCTATAGTGACATGAGGAACCAGAGGAGCAGCCAGTCTGATGACATGTCTGGAGCCCCTTGGGGGAAACGAATCCATTTTCATCAGCAGACAACAGAAGATCAATAAGGTCCAGTCAAGAGGGACTGGGGGGGAGGCCGCCATGGGGGCTGGGTGTGTGTGTGCGTGTGCGTGCGTGCGTGCGTGCGTGCGTGCGTATAGGGGGTGTTGAAATGGAAGTCTTCCATGCGATAGATTGGGTGAGGAAATCGTTTAGTTGTTTGTATAACCATGTTTCCATCCACAGTTTTTATGCGAGTAAAGTCATACCACATTAAAAAAATTATGACAGCTTTGATGGAAACAGGAAGTTTGGTACAATTTTATAAATGCTGACAGATAATTTGTGCTTTTGACATGGTGGGATCTTTTTTGTGTCTGTAAAATGTATTATGCGAAAAATGGTAGTAGAAACAACTTTATACGCACATATTAATATAATAACCATCATATGAAAGTAAACTTGGAGTCACGCCATCTTCAAATAATATTTTTGCAGGAATCTCCTTGCGAATGATTTTGCCGAAGATTGTCCTCCCAGTACGACTCGGGAAGCATGCAGGTTATTAGGCTACAGATTAAATAAATTATGATGAACTTCACAGGGTGGTGAAAGTGCAAAGTGATGAGCTTGATGCTCCTTTCAATAAATATTGAGGGTCTTATTCTGGTGACATGAAGATCGATGCTTGACTGCTGTTTGACAAATACAAATATTCTCGCTCTTATCCATTATAATCTCATCGTGTAGGTAGCCTACACCCACAGCCTACTCGCAATGTATCTGCGAGCTGTTGGCTAGAGCACATGTCACAAGAGTAGGCACATTTGCTATTTAAAACAACAGTTTTGTGCCAAAAATATCGGTAGAATTGAAAATGTTATAGAAATACATTGAACTTTTGATTTTTAATCGTTACTTGAAAACGTAAGAGAAAATGTGTGCAATACCTCATCACGTATTGATTTTCATTCGCAAGAAGTCTGTTTGGTGGAAACACCAGGGGTGAGAAAATGTGCATGTTTTCTTTATGCAGATTTGAAAATATTCGCATGAATCTGTCTGTATCGGTCGTCCTCCTCCTCTTCAGAAGAAGAGGAGGAGTAGGGATTGGACCAAAGCGCAGCGTGATAGTTTGACATAACAAATGTATTATATCCAGACGAAACACAATAAACACTTGAAATGATTACCAAAATAACAAAACGACGTAGACAGACCTGAACATGGAACTTACATAAATACACGAAGAACTCACGAACAGGAACAGACTACATACACGAACGACAACGAAACAGTCCCGTGTGGTGCAACATACACAGACACGGAAGACAACCACCCACAAACAAACAGTGTGAACAGCCTACCTTTATATGGTTCTCAATCAGAGGAAACGTCAAGCACCTGTCTCTGATTGAGAACCATATAAGGCTAATTCCCAATGACCTAAACATAGAAACACAAAACATAGAATGCCCACCCCAACTCACGTCCTGACCAACTAAACACATACAAAAATAACAGAAAACAGGTCAGGAACGTGACACTGTCACCAAAATTATGTACACCTAGTTAATGGCAATGATTATTCTTATGGCTTTTGACTCACTGTCTTTTTGTGACATCTTTGTTTGACAGAATACTGTAGATTCTGTCTTAATCACAAGTCCTCAAGAGAGTCAAGACAGTAAAACAAACATGAATGTTGAAAGACAACAAACACGTACACACGAAAGGCTTTAATAATGAAGAGATTCATGACTTGCAAGAAGTACATTATTTGCAATGCAAATGAACAACAAACGTATTGAATCATGGACCGTTCAAATCCAAAACCTTTCAGAAAGTCCCCTCTTCCACCCCATCCTCCCTTTCCCCGTCAAGCAAGTGTCTGGAAATCAATTCAACAAAACCCACAGAGGCGAAACAAGCTTCCAACCGATCAAAGAGATAATTCTCCTTTAACTTTTACACACCTCACATGAGAACCCCCCCCCCCCCCCCCCCCCCCAGCTGGGTCTCATCTGTGTCTTGATGGAAAAGTACCAGACATCGTTTGACATATCCTCTATTTAACCCTGTCTCATTCCATCCAGGCGGGGAAAGACTTCTATCGCATATAGATTTTACACACACACACACACACACACACACACACACACACACACACACACACACACACACACACACACACACACACACACACACACACACAGAACATACACACAGGAAACACACACACACACTAATGTGGAAGAAAGACAGTGTAAATGGGATCTGACTGTGTGGAGCAGCACCAGATAATCTAATTTACCAGTAACTAAGTCTGATTCAACAGGGTGCAGCCGTAAAAACAAGCTCACCACATCCAGCAGCCATATGTCTCTGTAAGTGGCAAAGAGTGATGGGAAGGTCACCATGAATGAAGAAATCAGAAATCTAGACAAAAAGGCTACCTGGGCTTGTTCACCACATAGCTAAATGGATCAATATAATACACAGAGTCTGTAGGTAGGGATTGAAAGAGGGATGGAGAGAGATAGAAAGTTGTGAAAATAAGGAGGTAGGAAGGGTTTAAAAAGGGGTAGGGAATAGGGAGTGGTGAGTAGAAGAGGGAGGGAGGGATGAAATGATGAAGAGCCGAGGAGGGAAAGAGAGAGACTAGTGTTATTAGTGTTTCACCTCATCAATAGTACTACTTTATGTAAAAATCTCCCTTTCTCAGTTCAAATAGCATTCCTCGTGTACCATACATCTTTCAATATACAATCTAGATATTCTTGTCCTCAGAAAGGAAGAGACCATTAGACTAGTAATCACCAAGGTTTACTTTCCGCTTCTAGTTAAGCTGCCTTTCCCCATTGGGCTACAATAAGAGGACCGTGTGTAATCAGCGTCACAGCAGCAGCGCGGTACAGGCAGCGCCAGGCTCTGGCGGATGTGAATGGGAACCTTGATTACTTTTATAATATGAGAACTGATTGAGAAGTACCAACACACACACACACACATGAGCACGCGCACACACACACACACTTACACTCCCTCCCTCCTTAGGGTACTAATTAGCGGGCAGTGTTCTATGGTTCAGGAATCTTCGGATAATTACTATATTCATATGCTGAATCTTAGTCGAACGAGAAAGAATAGAAAATTCCCAGGATGTAGAATACAATTACAACGCACAGTCCAATATTGAATCATGACAATTGAGTTCTTCACATTTCCCTTATAACACAATGGAGTGAGAAGGGGTGCCATCGACATCTCTCATTTCTATTACCTTCTATTTATTAATTGTTGGATTATTTAATCATCTTAAACTAAGATGAACTATTTCAGATATATTGAATTGGGATTCTATACAGGTGAATCACATCTTCATTACTCTATAAATAAACTCACACTTCTAATCATTTGCGTGTCTCTTGTCTTTTAGAGGCCTTGTGTCTCTAAAACACAAGGCCCCTTCGGTCTTCCCTGACTAAAACACAAGGTCCCTTCGGTCTTCCCTGACTAAAACACAAGGTCCCTTCGGTCTTCCCTGACTAAAACACAAGGCCCCTTCGGTCTTCCCTGACTAAAACACAAGGTCCCTTCGGTCTTCCCTGACTAAAAAACAAGGCCCCTTCGGTCTTCCCTGACTAAAACACAAGGTCCCTTCGGTCTTCCCTGACTAAAACACAAGGTCCCTTCGGTCTTCCCTGACTAAAACACAAGGTCCCTTCGGTCTTCCCTGACTAAAACACAAGGTCCCTTCGGTCTTCCCTGACTAAAACACAAGGTCCCTTCGGTCTTCCCTGACTAAAACACAAGGAACCTTCGTCTTCCCTGACTAACACACAAGGTCCCTTCGGTCTTCCCTGACTAACACACAAGGCCCCTTTGGTCTTCCCTGACTAAAACACAAAGTCCCTTCGGTCTTCCCTGACTAAAACACAAGGTCCCTTCGGTCTTCCCTGACTAAAACACAAGGCCCCTTCGGTCTTCCCTGACTAAAACACAAGGCCCCTTCGGTCTTCCCTGACTAAAACACAAGGTCCCTTCGGTCTTCCCTGACTAAAACACAAGGCCCCTTCGGTCTTCCCTGACTAAAACACAAGGTCCCTTCGGTCTTCCCTGATTAACACACAAGGTCCCTTCGGTCTTCCCTGACTAAAACACAAGGCCCCTTCGGTCTTCCCTGACTGACACACAAGGTCCCTTCGGTCTTCCCTGACTAAAACACAAGGTCCCTTCGGTCTTCCCTGACTAAAACACAAGGTCCCTTCGGTCTTCCCTGACTAAAACACAAGGTCCCTTCGGTCTCCCTGATTAAAACACAAGGCCCCTTCGGTCTTCCCTGACTAAAACACAAGGTCCCTTCGGTCTTCCCTGACTAACACACAAGGTCCCTTCGGTCTTCCCTGATTAAAACACAAGGCCCCTTCGGTCTTCCCTGACTAACACACAAGGCCCCTTCGGTCTTCCCTGATTAAAACACAAGGCCCCTTCGGTCTTCCCTGACTAAAACAAAAGGCTCCTTCGGTCTTCCCTGACTAAAACACAAGGTCCCTTCGGTCTTCCCTGACTAAAACACAAGGTCCCTTCGGTCTTCCCTGATTAAAACACAAGGCCCCTTCGGTCTTCCCTGACTAAAACACAAGGTCCCTTCGGTCTTCCCTAAATAAAACACAAGGTCCCTTCGGTCTTCCCTAAATAAAACACAAGGCCCCTTCGGTCTTCCCTGACTAACACACAAGGTCCCTTCGGTCTTCCCTGACTAAAACACAAGGCCCCTTCGTCTTCCCTGACTAACACACAAGGTCCCTAGGGTCTTCCCTGACTAAAACACAAAGTCCCTTCGGTCTTCCCTGATTAAAACACAAGGCCCCTTCGGTCTTCCCTGACTAAAACACAAGGTCCCTTCGGTCTTCCCTAAATAAAACACAAGGCCCCTTCGGTCTTCCCTGACTAACACACAAGGTCCCTTCGGTCTTCCCTGACTAAAACACAAGGCCCCTTCGTCTTCCCTGACTAACACACAAGGTCCCTAGGGTCTTCCCTGACTAAAACACAAGGTCCCTTCGGTCTTCCCTGACTAAAACACAAGGTCCCTTCGGTCTTCCCTGACTAAAACACAAAGTCCCTTCGGTCTCCCTGATTAAAACACAAGGCCCCTTCGGTCTTCCCTGACTAAAACACAAGGTCCCTTCGGTCTTTCCTGACTAAAACACAAGGTCCCTTCGGTCTTCCCTGATTAAAACACAAGGCCCCTTCGGTCTTCCCTGACTAAAACACAAGGTCCCTTCGGTCTTCCCTAAATAAAACACAAGGTCCCTTCGGTCTTCCCTAAATAAAACACAAGGCCCCTTCGGTGTTCCCTGACTAAAACACAAGGCCCCTTCGGTCTTCCCTGACTAAAACACAAGGTCCCTTCGGTCTTCCCCAAATAAAACACAAGGTCCCTTCGGTCTTCCCTAAATAAAACACAAGGTCCATTCGGTCTTCCCTAAATAAAACACAAGGCCCCTTCGGTCTTCCCTGACTAAAACACAAGGTCCCTTTAAAAAACGCATCAGTTACACTCCTTCCAAAGTGCACCTATTACACATGCCATTACAAATGTTTGCTCTGTGTCAGACACGATCAGAGAATAACGCGATCTGTGTGAAGACGGGTTTGAGGAGTTGTGCATCTCTTTGATTTTAGCATCTTGGTTCGGCACTGTTAGAAAAACAATGTACATCGTAGGAGACAATGGTAGAGTTGTCATTTGGTGTGTGAATAAGAATGAGGAAAGTAAAGGATTTAAATTTGTGCCCTGTTAGACTAAGACTATACCAACCAACCAAATAAAGGTGCTCTCTTCAGTCTTCAAATGGTGGACGTCTACAGTACTACAAGTAGCCAATAGAACCGTGCTTGCCAAAAGCAACAAGCACTGTGGTTACTGTTTCTTAATTTACTCTCACATGCTAACTGAATTCTGTCTCTGTAGCCCAGTTTCACTTGGAGAGAACATGAACAAGCAGGTGCTGTATATCTATCTCTGTCCCTGTGTGTGTGTGTGTGTCCCTCCTCAGGCCGTGCCAGCACAGCTCTGTGTGTGTCTCAGCGAGCACAATTACGACCAGCAGTGGCTCGTGCCTGGCCCCTTGGCCCCATGGGATATCAGGCAGCACGCCGTGGCTGGTGTGGCTGCAGTCAAACCCTTTAGCACAAAGCTTTACACACGCACACACACAGACTGGCATGCACACACAAGCCTCCATAGCTCTGTGCAATCTTAGGATCAAGGCAAACAATAAATATAATAAATATCCACAAAACAAGATTGCTGCAGAAACAGCAATTACCCTTTCGGACTGACGGACGGACGGGCGGACGGACGGACACACGCACGCACGCACGCACGCACGCACGCACACACACACACACACACACACACACACACTTGGGCATTGTCTAAGGCCGAGCCCCTGCAGGCACAGTTTAAGGCAGTAAAGCTAAAGCCAAAACAACATGGCTCTCTGAGCCGCAATTCACCCAAAACATATTGTAACACAACCCCTGAACAAACCATGAAAATACATTGTTACACGGTAATTAACACATCGATACAATAGACTTATGTCACCCATCTCTCTCTCTCTCTCTCTCTCTCTCTCTCTCTCTCTCTCTCTCTCTCTCTCTCTCTCTCTCTCTCTCTCTCTCTCTCTCTCTCTCTCTCTCTCTCTCTCTCTCTCTCTCTCTCTCTCTCTCTCTCTCTCTCTCTCTCTCTCTCTCTCTCTCTCTCTCTCTCTCTCTCTCTCTCTCTCTCTCTCTCTCTCTCTCTCTTTCTTTCTTTCTCTCTCTCTCTTTCTTTCTTTCTTTCTTTCTTTCTTTCTTTCTTTCTTTCTTTACCATCACCGTTGACACACTGGACTTGTGGTATCTGGGTGCCTGGTCCACACTCTCTCTCGTTGTCCGGGATACACTCATCCAGCTTCACCAGCAGCCAATCATAGCAGCTGGGCTCGTCACATGGTATGGCCTCCACCAGGTGAGGGCAGCTTCCTGTTCCTACGGTGGGCTCGTTGACGATACTCCTCTTCCTCAGTTTGAACCCTGGTAGGAAAAGACAGGAAAACAGATATAGGTATACCATACATAGCAGTATAATTATGCCATTCTATGATCTGCTTCTACAACCCAAATAACATTGAAATAAAGTATAGTCCCCCTCTGTGGTAACCCTTTTCAGGGCCTCCCTCAACATCAACCTCCCCTCTGTGGTAACCCTTTTCAGGGCCTCCCTCAACATCAACCTCCCCTCTGTGGTAACCCTTTTCAGGGCCTCCCTCAACATCAACCTCCCCTCTGGTAACCCTTTTCAGGGCCTCCCTCAACATCAACCTCCCCTCTGTGGTAACCCTTTTCAGGGCCTCCCTCAACATCAACCTCCCCTCTGTGGTAACCCTTTTCAGGGCCTCCCTCAACATCAACCTCCCCTCTGTGGTAACCCTTTTCAGGGCCTCCCTCAACATCAACCTCCCCTCTGTGGTAACCCTTTTCAGGGCCTCCCTCAACATCAATCTCCCCCTCTGTGGTAACCCTTTTCAGGGCCTCCCTCAACATCAACCTCCCCTCTGTGGTAACCCTTTTCAGGGCCTCCCTCAACATCAACCTCCCCTCTGTGGTAACCCTTTTCAGGGCCTCCCTCAACATCAACCTCCCCTCTGGTAACCCTTTTCAGGGCCTCCCTCAACATCAACCTCCCCTCTGTGGTAACCCTTTTCAGGGCCTCCCTCAACATCAACCTCCCCTCTGTGGTAACCCTTTTCAGGGCCTCCCTCAACATCAACCTCCCCTCTGTGGTAACCCTTTTCAGGGCCTCCCTCAACATCAACCTCCCCTCTGTGGTAACCCTTTTCAGGGCCTCCCTCAACATCAACCTCCCCCTCTGTGGTAACCCTTTTCAGGGCCTCCCTCAACATCAACCTCCCCTCTGTGGTAACCCTTTTCAGGGCCTCCCTCAACATCAACCTCCCCTCTGTGGTAACCCTTTTCAGGGCCTCCCTCAACATCAACCTCCCCTCTGGTAACCCTTTTCAGGGCCTCCCTCAACATCAACCTCCCCTCTGTGGTAACCCTTTTCAGGGCCTCCCTCAACATCAATCTCCCCTCTGTGGTAACCCTTTTCAGGGCCTCCCTCAACATCAACCTCCCCTCTGTGGTGACCCTTTTCAGGGCCTCCCTCAACATCAACCTCCCCTCTGTGGTAACCCTTTTCAGGGCCTCCCTCAACATCAACCTCCCCTCTGTGGTAACCCTTTTCAGGGCCTCCCTCAACATCAACCTCCCCTCTGTGGTAACCCTTTTCAGGGCCTCCCTCAACATCAACCTCCCCTCTGTGGTAACCCTTTTCAGGGCCTCTCCTCTGTGGTAACCCTTTTCAGGGCCTCCCTCAACATCAACCTCCCCTCTGTGGTAACCCTTTTCAGGGCCTCCCTCAACATCAACCTCCCCTCTGTGGTAACCCTTTTCAGGGCCTCCCTCAACATCAACCTCCCCCTCTGTGGTAACCCTTTTCAGGGCCTCCCTCAACATCAACCTCCCCTCTGTGGTAACCCTTTTCAGGGCCTCCCTCAACATCAACCTCCCCTCTGTGGTAACCCTTTTCAGGGCCTCCCTCAACATAAACCTCCCCCTCTGTGGTAACCCTTTTCAGGGCCACCCTCAACATCAACCTCCCCTCAACCCCCCGCTCTGTGGTAACCCTTTTCAGGGCCACCCTCAACATCAACCTCCCCTCAACCCCCCGCTCTGTGGTAACCCTTTTCAGGATAGCTTAACTTGTTTTTCAAGGAGTCACAACTTAATGTCTAACTTCAGTACATGAAGTTCCCCCTCTTTTCTGCTACCGTCACAGTGTGTCTTGGCTTTGATGATAACATTTATGTATTTATTTATTTAACACGACAGGACCATTAAGCCCCAGAAGATGACATACATTAGAGAAACAGCTTCCCATAATGACTATTATTATTCTCTCCTCATTAACCCAGGCTTTTACCCAAAGTGACTCATGTATACTAATGTATGCAGCAATCCATTAATACGGCTGGGATTTGTGCTGTTCAAAGGCCGAGGGCTTTCCTCTCACTATGCTCAAGGACATGCAAGTGGTGATTGCTGGTGTGTGCATGTGTGTCCTGTGTACGTGCATGTGTGTGTGTTATGTTAACGCCTACCTGCCCAGCCCAATGTCACCTTACCCCCAGCCCCAGGGTCTAATCCCCACTGTTGCTACAGCCTGATAAGAGAGGAGGACCATGGGGGAGCCAGCAGAACTGGAGGACTCAGGTGGATGTGGATATATTTCCTCTGATTATTTTAGATTCGGTCCTTTTCTTCCCGAACCCTCTATTTAATCAGGAGGGTCAGCTGGAGGATGGAGGTGTGTTGTCAGGTAACAGGGCTGAGGTGGATGGTTTAGTTGAACAGGGACAGGGGGTGAGGGAAAGAGTGTGAAGAGAAGGGGAGAGGAGGAGGGTTTAGGAAAGGTGAAGGGCATAGGGGGTGGGGGTGTAATAGAGGGGGTAATGGATAGGGGTCCAGACAGGGTTTTTTCTTTAATATCACTACTGTCTGTCGAACCACAGTAAAGAACAGCAAGATGAACCGATTGACTGAGCACTTTCCACCCTGTCAGAGCCCGAGGACTCTTTGCACAGATAAACATATTGATGGAGAAAAGTGTAGTCTATAATGACTTCTCCACTATAGTATAGTGTTGTAGAATCTCAAAGGCCGCGGCTGAGACACGTATCTAAGAAACCAGCCAATATTTTGAAAACCTATCTCCCACAAACAGTGCAGTATGTTACTAGAATCCATAAAATACTGGTGGATAGACACTATTACGGTGTGTGTGTGCAGACAGTCCATTTGGACAGCCAACACAAAAAGTGACAAACATTGATTGAACTAGTACTGGGAGATCAGGTCATGTTGATGCTGCATAGAGCTCGTTGTCATGAAATGCCCAGAGGATGGTCTGAGATTTGGCTTCTCTCGGCTAATGAGAACCAGGGTGTACACACACACAGACGGGTACTGACAAACACACACTCCAGTCAAGGTTGTGTGTGTGCTGTATGACATACTGTACAGCAGTGTGAAACACAGAGAAGAAGAAAGAGAGAGAGAGAGAGAGATAGAGAGAGAGAGAGAGAGGGAGAGAGAGAGAGAGAGAGAGAGCGAGAGAGAGAGAGAGAGATAGAGAAAGAGAGAGAGATGCGAGTGAATCAATCTTTAAGATGCATGGGGGACAATTTCTCGGCGTCCCTTCCATTTGAGATGCTTCATTAGGGTAGAGTCAATATGCATTAGTCACCATGGTGGAGGTGATGAAAGGGGCTGGTGCTAAGAGATTGCTGCTGCCACTGTTCTGTTCCTGTACCAGCAATAATTAAGGGCTGAGCCAGCCAGCATGCATGTGTATCTGTGTGTGACTGTGAGTCCTTGGCGTCCACATCACTAAGAACTTAATATGGTCCATCCACACACACACAGCCGTGAAGAGAAGAGGGCACGGCAGTGCCTCGTCCCTCTCAGGAGGCTGAAAAGATTTGGCATGGGCCCTGAGATACTCAAACGTTATACAGCTGCGCCATCGAGAGCATCTTGACTGGCTGCATCAGTGCTTGGTATGGCAACTGCTTGGCCTCCGACCGCAAGGCACTACAGAGGGTACATCACTGGAGCCGAGCTCCCTGCCATCCAGAACCTCTATACCAGGCGGTGTCAGAGGAAGGTCCGAAAAATTGGCAAAGACTCAAGCCACCCAAGCCATAGACTGTTGGCAAATGGTACCGGAGCATCAGCTCTCAGACCAACAGGCTCCGAGACAGCTTCTACCCCCAAACCATAAGACTGCTAAATATCCAGACTGCTATATAGTCAATTAATGCTACCCAAACTGTCTTTACTGACTCTATCTTGCACTGACCCTACACACACTCACTAGAATATACATACAAACTACATACACACTCACTCACACACACTACACTGTTACACCAACACAAAAGCCTCATACATTCACAAACACTACATATGCCGGACATCCTGCCCGCTCGACCCCATCCCCTCTTCCCTTCTCCAAACCATCTCTGGAGACCTTTTCACATCCCTCATCAACTCATCCCTGACCACTCGCTGCATCCCCTCTGACTTCAAAATGGCCCTCCTCAAGAAACCAACACTGGACTCATCTGATGTCAAAAACTATAGACCTGTATCCCTTCTTTCTTTTCTTTCCAAAACACTTGAACAAGCTGTCTCTGATCAACTCTCTCGTTATCTCTCTCAGAATGATCTTCTTGACCCTAACCAGTCAGGCTTCAAGACTGGTCACTGAAACGAGACTGCTCTTCTCTGTGTCACGGAGGCTCTCCGCACTGCCAAAGCTGCCTCTCTCTCCTCTGTTTGCACACTCTTAGATCTATCCACTGCCTTTGACACCGTGAACGTCCTCTCCACCCTCTCAGGGCTGGGCGTCTTAGGTTCTGCACACTCTTGGATTGCATCCTACCTGGCATGCTGCTCTTACCAGGTCAAGTAGAGAGGATCTGTGTCTGGACCACGTACTTTCACTACTGGTGTCCCCCAGGGCTCGGTTCTAGGCCCTCTCCTCTTCTCTCTATACACCAAATCACACTGCTCCATCATATCCTTACATGGTCTCTCCTATCATCGCTATGCGGATGACACTCAACCAGTTTTCTCCTTTCCCTTGTAATATCTGGTCTGGACTACTGCAGCTCGCTGTTGGCTGGGCTCCTTGCTGGTGCCATCAAACGCCTGCAACTTATCCAGAACACTGCAGCCCGCCTGGTTTTCAACCTTCCCAAGTCACCTCACTCCTCCGCACACTCCACTGGCTACCAGTCAAAGCTCACATCCACTACAAGACCATGATGCTTGCCTACGGGGCAGCAAGAGGAATTGCCGCTCTTTACCAACCCGAGCACTATGTTCTGCCACCTTTGGTCTCTTGGCCCTCCGACCCCTGCCGGAGACAAGCTCCCGCTCAGCCCTGTCCAAGCTCTTCTCTGTCCTGACACCCCAATGGTGGAACCAGCTTCCCGCTGAAGCTAGGATAACAGAGTCCTTGCCCATCTTCCGAAAGCACCTGAAACCCTACCTCTTCAAACAGTATCTTAAATATCCCCCACCTAAAAATAAAAAACTGAACCAACACTTGCACTTGACCTTTTAAAGCTCTGACTTTGCTGATAGCTAGTTTATTGAGGAAAAGTTAACTACTATGCCTGTGATACTGATGTGGTTGTCCCAGCTAGCTATCTTTAGACGAATGCACTAACTGTCAACACACAAACACATACCGACACAACACAAACACACATACTGTACATACACGCACACACTCACACACTTTTACACTCATCATTTGCTGCTGCTACTATATTCTTTATTTTACTCTTGTTATTATCTATCCTGATGTCTAGTCACTTTACCCTGCCTTCATGTACATATCTACCTCAAATACCTCTGCATATTGATCTGGTACTGGTACTCCCTGTATATTTCTCCATTCTTGTGTATTTTATTTTACTCCTCTTGTGTTAATTACTATACGTCTTCGGGTGCTGTATTGATACGTCTTTGGGTGCTGTATTGATACGTCTTTGGGTGCTGTATTGATACGTCTTTGGGTGCTGTACTGATACGTCTTTGGGTGCTGTACTGATACGTCTTTGGGTGCTGTATTGATACTTCTTTGGGTGCTGTATTCAAACATTTTGGGTGCTGTATTGATACGTCTTTGGGTGCTGTATTGATACGTCTTTGGGTGCTGTATTGATACGTCTTTGGGTGCTGTATTGACACATCTTTGGGTGCTGTATTGATACGTCTTTGGGTACTGTACTGATACGTCTTTGGGTGCTGTATTGATACGTCTTTGGGTGCTGTATTGACACATCTTTGGGTGCTGTATTGATACGTCTTTGGGTACTGTACTGATACGTCTTTGGGTGCTGTATTGATACGTCTTTGGGTGCTGTACTGATACGTCTTTGGGTACTGTACTGATACGTCTTTGGGTGCTGTATTGATACGTCTTTGGGTGCTGTACTGATACGTCTTTGGGTGCTGTATTGACACGTCTTTGGGTACTGTACTGATACGTCTTTGGGTGCTGTATTGATACGTCTTTGGGTGCTGTATTGATACGTCTTTGGGTGCTGTATTGATACATCTTTGGGTGCTGTATTGATACGTCTTTGGGTGCTGTATTGATACATCTTTGTGTTCTGTATTGACACGTCTTTGGGTGCTGTACTGATACGTCTTTGGGTGCTGTACTGACACGTCTTTGGGTGCTTTCTTGATACGTCTTTGGGTACTGTATTGATACGTCTTTGGGTGCTGTATTGATACGTCTTTGGGTGCTGTATTGATACGTCTTTGGGTGCTGTATTGATACGTCTTTGGGTGCTGTGTTGATACGTCTTTGGGTGCTGTATTGATACGTCTTTGGGTGCTGTATTGATACGTCTTTGGGTGCTGTATTGATACGTCTTTGGGTGCTGTATTGATACGTCTTTGGGTGCTGTATTGATACGTCTTTGGGTGCTTTATTGATACGTCTTTGGGTACTGTATTGATACGTCTTTGGGTGCTGTATTGATACGTCTTTGGGTGCTGTATTTATACGTCTTTGGGTGCTGTACTGATACGTCTTTGGGTGCTTTATTGATACGTCTTTGGGTGCTGTATTTATACGTCTTTGGGTGCTGTATTGATACGTCTTTGGGTGCTGTATTGATACGTCTTTGGGTGCTGTATTGATACGTCTTTGGGTACTGTACTGATACGTCTTTGGGTGCTGTATTGATACGTCTTTGGGTGCTGTATTGATACGTCTTTGGGTGCTGTATTGATACGTCTTTGGGTGCTGTATTTATACGTCTTTGGGTGCTGTATTTATACGTCTTTGGGTGCTGTATTGATACGTCTTTGGGTGCTGTATTGATACGTCTTTGGGTACTGTACTGATACGTCTTTGGGTGCTGTATTGATACGTCTTTGGGTGCTGTATTGATACGTCTTTGGGTACTGTACTGATACGTCTTTGGGTGCTGTACTGATACGTCTTTGGGTGCTGTATTGACACGTCTTTGGGTGCTGTACTGATACGTCTTTGGGTGCTGTATTGATACGTCTTTGGGTACTGTACTGATACGTCTTTGGGTGCTGTATTTATACGTCTTTGGGTGCTGTATTGATACGTCTTTGGGTGCTGTATTGATACGTCTTTGGGTACTGTACTGATACGTCTTTGGGTGCTGTATTGATACGTCTTTGGGTGCTGTATTGATACGTCTTTGGGTGCTGTATTGATACGTCTTTGGGTGCTGTATTGATACGTCTTTGGGTGCTGTATTGACACGTCTTTGGGTACTGTACTGATACGTCTTTGGGTGCTGTACTGACACGTCTTTGGGTGCTTTATTGATACGTCTTTGGGTACTGTATTGATACGTCTTTGGGTGCTGTATTGATACGTCTTTGGGTGCTGTATTGATACGTCTTTGGGTGCTGTATTGATACGTCTTTGGGTGCTGTATTGATACGTCTTTGGGTGCTGTGTTGATACGTCTTTGGGTGCTGTATTGATACGTCTTTGGGTGCTGTATTGATACGTCTTTGGGTGCTGTATTGATACGTCTTTGGGTGCTGTATTGATACGTCTTTGGGTGCTGTATTGATACGTCTTTGGGTGCTTTATTGATACGTCTTTGGGTACTGTATTGATACGTCTTTGGGTGCTGTATTGATACGTCTTTGGGTGCTGTATTTATACGTCTTTGGGTGCTGTACTGATACGTCTTTGGGTGCTTTATTGATACGTCTTTGGGTGCTGTATTTATACGTCTTTGGGTGCTGTATTGATACGTCTTTGGGTGCTGTATTGATACGTCTTTGGGTGCTGTATTGATACGTCTTTGGGTACTGTACTGATACGTCTTTGGGTGCTGTATTGATACGTCTTTGGGTGCTGTATTGATACGTCTTTGGGTGCTGTATTGATACGTCTTTGGGTGCTGTATTTATACGTCTTTGGGTGCTGTATTTATACGTCTTTGGGTGCTGTATTGATACGTCTTTGGGTGCTGTATTGATACGTCTTTGGGTACTGTACTGATACGTCTTTGGGTGCTGTATTGATACGTCTTTGGGTGCTGTATTGATACGTCTTTGGGTACTGTACTGATACGTCTTTGGGTGCTGTACTGATACGTCTTTGGGTGCTGTATTGACACGTCTTTGGGTGCTGTACTGATACGTCTTTGGGTGCTGTATTGATACGTCTTTGGGTACTGTACTGATACGTCTTTGGGTGCTGTATTTATACGTCTTTGGGTGCTGTATTGATACGTCTTTGGGTGCTGTATTGATACGTCTTTGGGTACTGTACTGATACGTCTTTGGGTGCTGTATTGATACGTCTTTGGGTGCTGTATTGATACGTCTTTGGGTGCTGTATTGATACGTCTTTGGGTGCTGTATTGATACGTCTTTGGGTGCTGTATTGACACGTCTTTGGGTACTGTACTGATACGTCTTTGGGTGCTGTACTGACACGTCTTTGGGTGCTTTATTGATACGTCTTTGGGTACTGTATTGATACGTCTTTGGGTGCTGTATTGATACGTCTTTGGGTGCTGTATTGATACGTCTTTGGGTGCTGTATTGATACGTCTTTGGGTGCTGTATTGATACGTCTTTGGGTGCTGTATTGATACGTCTTTGGGTGCTGTATTGATACGTCTTTGGGTGCTGTATTGATACGTCTTTGGGTGCTGTATTGATACGTCTTTGGGTGCTGTATTGATACGTCTTTGGGTGCTTTATTGATACGTCTTTGGGTACTGTATTGATACGTCTTTGGGTGCTGTATTGATACGTCTTTGGGTGCTGTATTGATACGTCTTTGGGTGCTGTATTTATACGTCTTTGGGTGCTGTATTTATACGTCTTTGGGTGCTGTACTGATACGTCTTTGGGTGCTTTATTGATACGTCTTTGGGTGCTGTATTTATACGTCTTTGGGTGCTGTATTGATACGTCTTTGGGTGCTGTATTGATACGTCTTTGGGTGCTGTATTGATACGTCTTTGGGTACTGTACTGATACGTCTTTGGGTGCTGTATTGATACGTCTTTGGGTGCTGTATTGATACGTCTTTGGGTGCTGTATTGATACGTCTTTGGGTGCTGTATTTATACGTCTTTGGGTGCTGTATTTATACGTCTTTGGGTGCTGTATTGATACGTCTTTGGGTGCTGTATTGATACGTCTTTGGGTACTGTACTGATACGTCTTTGGGTGCTGTATTGATACGTCTTTGGGTGCTGTATTGATACGTCTTTGGGTACTGTACTGATACGTCTTTGGGTGCTGTACTGATACGTCTTTGGGTGCTGTATTGACACGTCTTTGGGTGCTGTACTGATACGTCTTTGGGTGCTGTATTGATACGTCTTTGGGTGCTGTATTGATACGTCTTTGGGTGCTGTATTGATACGTCTTTGGGTGCTGTATTTATACGTCTTTGGGTGCTGTATTTATACGTCTTTGGGTGCTGTATTGATACGTCTTTGGGTGCTGTATTGATACGTCTTTGGGTACTGTACTGATACGTCTTTGGGTGCTGTATTGATACGTCTTTGGGTGCTGTATTGATACGTCTTTGGGTACTGTACTGATACGTCTTTGGGTGCTGTACTGATACGTCTTTGGGTGCTGTATTGACACGTCTTTGGGTGCTGTACTGATACGTCTTTGGGTGCTGTATTGATACGTCTTTGGGTACTGTACTGATACGTCTTTGGGTGCTGTATTTATACGTCTTTGGGTGCTGTATTGATACGTCTTTGGGTGCTGTATTGATACGTCTTTGGGTACTGTACTGATACGTCTTTGGGTGCTGTATTGATACGTCTTTGGGTGCTGTATTGATACGTCTTTGGGTGCTGTATTGATACGTCTTTGGGTGCTGTATTGATACGTCTTTGGGTGCTGTATTGACACGTCTTTGGGTACTGTACTGATACGTCTTTGGGTGCTGTACTGACACGTCTTTGGGTGCTTTATTGATACGTCTTTGGGTACTGTATTGATACGTCTTTGGGTGCTGTATTGATACGTCTTTGGGTGCTGTATTGATACGTCTTTGGGTGCTGTATTGATACGTCTTTGGGTGCTGTATTGATACGTCTTTGGGTGCTGTATTGATACGTCTTTGGGTGCTGTATTGATACGTCTTTGGGTGCTGTATTGATACGTCTTTGGGTGCTGTATTGATACGTCTTTGGGTGCTGTATTGATACGTCTTTGGGTGCTTTATTGATACGTCTTTGGGTACTGTATTGATACGTCTTTGGGTGCTGTATTGATACGTCTTTGGGTGCTGTATTGATACGTCTTTGGGTGCTGTATTTATACGTCTTTGGGTGCTGTATTTATACGTCTTTGGGTGCTGTACTGATACGTCTTTGGGTGCTTTATTGATACGTCTTTGGGTGCTGTATTTATACGTCTTTGGGTGCTGTATTGATACGTCTTTGGGTGCTGTATTGATACGTCTTTGGGTGCTGTATTGATACGTCTTTGGGTACTGTACTGATACGTCTTTGGGTGCTGTATTGATACGTCTTTGGGTGCTGTATTGATACGTCTTTGGGTGCTGTATTGATACGTCTTTGGGTGCTGTATTTATACGTCTTTGGGTGCTGTATTTATACGTCTTTGGGTGCTGTATTGATACGTCTTTGGGTGCTGTATTGATACGTCTTTGGGTACTGTACTGATACGTCTTTGGGTGCTGTATTGATACGTCTTTGGGTGCTGTATTGATACGTCTTTGGGTACTGTACTGATACGTCTTTGGGTGCTGTACTGATACGTCTTTGGGTGCTGTATTGACACGTCTTTGGGTGCTGTACTGATACGTCTTTGGGTGCTGTATTGATACGTCTTTGGGTACTGTACTGATACGTCTTTGGGTGCTGTATTTATACGTCTTTGGGTGCTGTATTGATACGTCTTTGGGTGCTGTATTGATACGTCTTTGGGTACTGTACTGATACGTCTTTGGGTGCTGTATTGATACATCTTTGGGTGCTGTATTGATACGTCTTTGGGTACTGTACTGATACGTCTTTGGGTGCTGTACTGATACGTCTTTGGGTGCTGTACTGATACGTCTTTGGGTGCTGTATTGACACGTCTTTGGGTGCTGTACTGATACGTCTTTGGGTGCTGTATTGACACGTCTTTGGGTGCTGTATTGATACGTCTTTGGGTGCTGTATTGACACGTCTTTGGGTGCTGTATTGATACGTCTTTGGGTGCTGTATTGATACATCTTTGGGTGCTGTATTGATACATCTTTGGGTGCTGTATTGATACGTCTTTGGGTGCTGTACTGATACGTCTTTGGGTGCTGTATTGACACATCTTTGGGTGCTGTATTGATACATCTTTGGGTGCTGTATTGATACGTCTTTGGGTGCTGTATTGATACGTCTTTGGGTGCTGTACTGATACGTCTTTGGGTGCTGTATTGATACATCTTTGGGTGCTGTATTGATACATCTTTGGGTGCTGTATTGATACATCTTTGGGTGCTGTATTGATACGTCTTTGGGTGCTGTATTGATACGTCTTTGGGTGCTGTATTGATACGTCTTTGGGTGCTGTATTGATACGTCTTTGGGTGCTGTATTGATACGTCTTTGGGTGCTGTATTGATACGTCTTTGGGTGCTGTACTGATACGTCTTTGGGTGCTGTATTGATACATCTTTTGGTGCTGTACTGATACATCTTTGGGTGCTGTATTGATACGTCTTTGGGTGCTGTATTGATACGTCTTTGGGTGCTGTATTGATACATCTTTGGGTGCTGTATTGATACATCTTTGGGTGCTGTATTGATACATCTTTGGGTGCTGTATTGATACGTCTTTGGGTGCTGTATTGATACGTCTTTGGGTGCTGTATTGATACGTCTTTGGGTGCTGTACTGATACGTCTTTGGGTGCTGTATTGACACGTCTTTGGGTGCTGTATTGACACGTCTTTGGGTGCTGTATTGACACGTCTTTGGGTGCTGTACTGATACGTCTTTGGGTGCTGTATTGACACGTCTTTGGGTGCTGTACTGATACGTCTTTGGGTGCTGTATTGATACATCTTTGGGTGCTGTATTGATACGTCTTTGGGTGCTGTATTGATACGTCTTTGGGTGCTGTATTGATACGTCTTTGGGTGCTGTATTGATACGTCTTTGGGTGCTGTATTGATACGTCTTTGGGTGCTGTATTGATACGTCTTTGGGTGCTGTATTGACACGTCTTTGGGTACTGTACTGATACGTCTTTGGGTGCTGTACTGATACGTCTTTGGGTGCTGTACTGACACGTCTTTGGGTGCTGTATCCCAGCCCGGAGTAATAAAAAAAAAAAAATCATATTCATCATTACTAAAGTATAGCTATTACTGTTACACCCAGTGTGTGGTGTTCCAATGCCATACTTTCAAGATGGCCGTCTATTTGACTGAATGGGTATCGAAGTCAAGACTTGTGTTAGCCCACAAAGCTAAAGCCTAGGCATAACCGCAATTACAGCAGTATTCCACCCACCTTTCTTGGCAGCTGTGTCCAGGCAGTTTTCAAAGGTGCAGGGTCCCCAGGCACCCCAGGAGGACACGTCACACTCCACAGGACAGGGGATGTGGCACAGCTGGGTGGTGTTGGGGGGCGGGCTGAGGCACAGGTCACCATCAACAGGCCTGGAGGCTAGAATCACAGAGAGATCCACAGAGACATGATGTCAGAACAGGGCAGGAGATGCGGCGTAACTAGGTAATTTTGAGGGCAGGACCAGGCATAGGTCACTGTTTACAAGTATGAAAACATACAATAACACGATGTTGGAAATCTAAGTTGTACAGTGATATGACCTTAGAGATTATCCATATATATTTACATGTAATATAGTTGACATACTGAGCTGTATTATTACTGTCACTATGGATCTACCTACTTTTATCCTGGCCCTCTCCATCTGGGTAGTGGGTTAAAACTTCAGGCTAATGGATGTAAATGAATCATGAATCGTTCCACCAGTCATGAATAAAGCTCACACCAACTAAAACCCCACAGGAATGTTCATAGTCATGAATATTCCTACCCTCACGCCATCTCAAATCCAAGACAACATTTAGCAAACAGTATGGCCTTTCATTTGTTCATCATCCTTCTAAATCCAGTCTAGTTGAAACAACAAATGCCTTTTTTCCCCAAAGAGCAGATCAGGCCAGCCCGGTGCTGCTCAATGACTGACACGCACGCACGCACGCACGCACGCACACACACACACACACACACACACACACACACACACACACACGGTGGATAAAGCAATGAGCAGTAGGTGAGTCTCTATAAGGTCACTGCTCTGATGAGTCATTCCCATCGCTCCATCACCATGCTGTGACTGAAGCCTGAGTCTGACTCATTCACATGCAAATTTCTACCACTTGGCCAAAGGTCTGTCCTTTGAATACTGTCTTTTAAAATATGTGTGTAAGTGTGTGCCTATCGAGTGATAATCCGTTTTGTCAATCTGTGAAGCATTTTAGTCTATTTTAGTAATTATAAAATCCCTCTGGCAATGCTAGCTGAATGGGAGCAATCAAGAGGAGTAAGCTACATATCCTTTAAAGCAGGGGTGTCAAACTCATTCCATCGAGGGCCTAGTGTCTGCGGGTTTTCATTTCTTTCTTTCAATTAAGACTTAGACAACCAGGTGAGGGGACTTTTTTACCTAATTAGTGACCTTAATTCATCAATCAAGTACAAGGGAGGAGCAAAAACCTGCAGACACTCGGCCCTCGGTGGGATGAGTTTGACACGTGCTTTAAAGTGTTTTGAATGGAGGCTTACCTACGCCACTTTAGAAGGCTTACCTATGCCACTGGCCAACACAGCCATTCATATTACCTGTGTGTGTGTGTGTGTGTGTGTGTGTGTGTGTGTGTGTGTGTGTGTGTGTGTGTGTGTGTGTGTGTGTGTGTGTGTGTGTGTGTGTGTGTGTGTGTGTGTGTGTGTGTGTGTGTGTGTGTGTGTGTGTGTGTGTGTGTGGACTGAAGTAGCTACTGTATTTTGTCATCCTCCATAATAGCAAAGGGCTGATTAATGAACGACTCCGTGCTGGGTGACCTTGGTTTGTGGTGCCACATGCGTCTCTCGCTCTGTCTCCTGCCAGATGGTCTCGTCTAGTCTCTACCCTGCCTTACACACCACACCACTGAGGGGTTCCTGGGGCCCTCCAAGCCCAGCCAGACACCTGCGGCTCGCCACTCTCCTCCACTCTCTGTCAACCCATGCCATCATCATCTATAACTGTACTTCCGGATGGCATCACACAGCCAGCCGTTCTACTGCTAGCTACAGAATGTCTCTTCTGGGCCTTCTAATAAGGATCCATATTGATTACAACCAAACAGAACAGAGCTGGCTAGAACTGAACAATAACATCAGATTCACTGGCTCCCTGCACTCTCCCTCCCTGCCTTTCTCCCTTCCTCCCTGCTGCTTTTCCCTGTTGTCCTTATCGGAACCCCCACGGAATACGATTCTAAATCTGTTCTGTTTAG
Source organism: Salvelinus fontinalis (assembly GCF_029448725.1). Classification (NCBI taxonomy): domain Eukaryota; kingdom Metazoa; phylum Chordata; class Actinopteri; order Salmoniformes; family Salmonidae; genus Salvelinus; species Salvelinus fontinalis. The sequence goes on along the minus strand of NC_074696.1, from coordinate 27,110,312 downwards.
CCAAACATGAGCTGTGGTATTATTACATTGGCAGAAATATTATTGTGTGTATATGTGTGCGTGCTTGTGTGTGAGAGAGTGCGTGCGTACGTGCGTGCGTGCGTGCGTTGGTTTAGATTATCAATGCTTCTTATGCACACTTCATTTCAGCAGCATTTTGGCATTCATAACATGGGTTTGTTGAAGCCAGCTGTAATCCCCAGAATGATTGAAACGGGGAGTTTTGTGTCCAAATAAAGCTTTTTTCCTATGTTAATGCCACTGAGAATGCGTACAAACACAACAAGCTTATATGACTAATCTGGCAGAGAGGCGGTAGGGAGTTCAGAGACACCACTGCTCCGCACACACACACACACACACACACACACGCGCACACACACGCACGCGCACGCGCACACACACACACACACACACACACACACACACACACACACACACACACACACACACACACACACACAGCCTCAGTCAAATCACATATCACAAAAAAGATCAGCCTTGAAAGTAAAAAACAAGATTACATCAGTTTAAATAAGACTGAAGATTTTGCTCTGTTACAGCTGAGATGGAGATTTATGAACAATGCTTCATAGACTCAGCAGTATATTGCCTGAGATTAGACAAATTCTGTGTTGATCCCTATAAAAACACAGAACTGTGTATTTCATGTTTTGTACCAGGTGTGTAATGTTTAGTTTTGAAGACAGGAGAGATAATTGAGAAGGAAATTGAGAGAAGAGTGTAGAATGAGAAAGTGAATTCCAAAAGTGGATGGGGAAGATGTAATTGTGCCATAGAGCTGACAGGAAAGGATTAAAAGGAAAATATGTGTAACAGCAGCTGCTATGTTTTCCTACCTCTCACTCTACCTCTCTATCCATCCTTCTCTCACTCTACCTCTCTATCCATCCTTCTCTCACTCTACCTCTTTATCCATCCTTCTCTCACTCTACCTCTTTATCCATCCTTCTCTCACTCTACCTCTCTATCCATCCTTCTCTCACTTTACCTCTTTATCCATCCTTCTCTCACTCTACCTCTCTATCCATCCTTCTCTCACTCTACCTCTCTATCCATCCTTCTCTCACTCTACCTCTATCCATCCTTCTCTCACTCTACCTCTCTATCCATCCTTCTCTCACTCTACCTCTTTATCCATCCTTCTCTCACTCTACCTCTTTATCCATCCTTCTCTCACTCTACCTCTCTATCCATCCTTCTCTCACTCTACCTCTTTATCCATCCTTCTCTCACTCTACCTCTCTATCCATCCTTCTCTCACTCTACCTCTCTATCCATCCTTCTCTCACTCTACCTCTCTATCCATCCTTCTCTCACTTTACCTCTCTATCCATCCTTCTCTCACTTTACCTCTCTATCCATCCTTCTCTCACTCTACCTCTCTATCCATCCTTCTCTCACTCTACCTCTATCCATCCTTCTCTCACTCTACCTCTATCCATCCTTCTCTCACTCTACCTCTTTATCCATCCTTCTCTCACTCTACCTCTCTATCCATCCTTCTCTCACTCTACCTCTTTATCCATCCTTCTCTCACTCTACCTCTATCCATCCTTCTCTCACTCTACCTCTTTATCCATCCTTCTCTCACTCTACCTCTTTATCCATCCTTCTCTCACTCTACCTCTTTATCCATCCTTCTCTCACTCTACCTCTTTATCCATCCTTCTCTCACTCTACCTCTTTATCCATCCTTCTCTCACTCTACCTCTTTATCCATCCTTCTCTCACTCTACCTCTTTATCCATCCTTCTCTCACTCTACCTCTTTATCCATCCTTCTCTCACTCTACCTCTCTATCCATCCTTCTCTCACTCTACCTCTCTATCCATCCTTCTCTCACTCCCTTTCTCTCTCTGCAGCTGTTACCATCAATTGTGTCACCTAGATAACCCTGTCACTTCAAAATACAGGACGCTCACAAGATTTGAAAGATCTATCAAGTTGCAGTTTAGATGTCTGATGATTTTCCTTCTCTTTATACCAGTACAATCACAGCCTCAACAGTACAGCAAAGTGCCTCCTCTGTCTGGCTGTCTGAGAGCAGCTGGAATCATTTGAATAATTTCTGTGAGCGGTGGCCAGTTGAGCCCCCTGACCAGATGGACAGTCTGGGAGTTAGCGTGGAAGTGCTGGATAAAAATGGGCTCGCTACCAGCCAACGTCACTTCCTTATACACTGACTAAGTACTGCCCCACACTCATATTTCATGTCACACCACTGCTCTCTCTCTCTCTCATTTTCACTATCACTTTTTACTCTCTCTCTTGCGCTTTCTCTCTCCCTTTCTCTCTTTTTCTCTTTCTCTCTTCTCTCCGTCCGTGCATCTTTCTCCTCCCTGCCTCAGTTCCTTCCTCCCCTCTCTCTACCTCCCTGTGCAGAGCCGGAAAAGATGAGATGATTTTGGGTGAGTGCACAAGTCGAATCGGAACTGAGTGCTCGAGGGCCTCCCGAGTGGTGCAGTGGTCTAGCGACTCCTTGTGGCGGGCCGGGCGCCTGCAGGCTGACTTCGGTCGTCAGTTGAACGGTGTTTCCTCCGACACATTGGTGCAGCTGACTTCCGGGCTAAGCAGGCGGGTGTTAAGAAGTGCGGTTTGGCGGGTCATGTTTCGGAGGACGCATGACTCAACCTTCGTCTCTCCCGAGCCCGTTGGGGAGTTGCAGCGATGAGACAATAGCGTAATTGGATCGCAATTGGATATCATGAAATTGGAGAGAAAAAGGGGCTAAAAATACAAAAAAACTTCCCAGCTAAATTTCCCTGTCGACCTGTCCAGTCTACAGAGATGATATGGAGCTAGGTTGACAAACTATGACAAAACGTGTGTGTGTGTGTGTGTGTGTGTGTGTGTGTGTGTGTGTGTGTGTGTGTGTGTGTGTGTGTGTGTGTGTGTGTGTGTGTGTGTGTGTGTGTGTGTGTGTGTGTGTGTGTGTGTGTGTGTGTGTGTGTGTGCAAAAAAAAGTCTCTAAGGTGCAGGACAGGTACCCGGCTAGTGATGGCTGTTCAACAGTCTGATAGCCTGGGGGGAAGGGGGGGGGGGGGGGTGTATGCGTGTGTGTGTGTGCTTGCATTTGTGCATTCATGTGTGTAACATTACCAAGGGAATGGGAACAGTTTTAATGCATTATCTGGGAACACAGTTACTACATTATCTGGGGACAGAGAGAGTTATTACTGCTTCTGCTGACTGTATCGATATGCTGCCCTGTCATATTGACATTGGGTGTTTGTCAGACATGCAATGGTTACCTACCAAATGGCACTATATTCCCTACATAGGGCACTACTTTTGACTATAACACTAATTGCCCTGGTAAAAAGTAGTGGACTATATTGGGAATCTGGTGCCACTTGGTATGCATCCAATGATATCTACTATCACCAGGTCAGGAACTGTTCTCACAACAATGGGGTACCAGTGTTTTTACAGAATTGTTTTCAGAAGGGATGCACCAATTTTGAGTAGTGCAAGGCTTGTAGGATCTCCAAAGATCCCCGGATGGAGAAACACATTCTTCGACCCCATTCCTATTCTCTACACTTCTGCACCGTTAGTGCATGAATTTTGGCTGGCAAGGGTATCCCATTGAATTTCTTACTATTGCGTAAGGGCATGAGTGCGGCCTTAGCAAAATTGCTCAGTCTCCAGTGCACGAGGTGAAAGAGATCTGTACAATCGGACAAGGCATCATCAGTATGGGGGGGGAAAAAAGGGGACACAATGGATATGGGCTTTCTATAGACACACGACTGGTGAGAGAGATGACCTAGTATGGGAGAAGGGCATGAGTTATCAGAATGGGAGAAAGATTACACATCGGGGATAAAGGACAGTTGCATGCTGGTCAGGTTACCTTCCTTGCTATTGAGAGAGCTTGAGGCAGGGTCGGCACTGGTTGCCTGGACACAATACACCTCATGGTTCTGGACTCCGCCCCCGCACAGCCCAGTTAGGTTACCACGACGACGGTCCTGTTGGCTTAGCAACATATCCACCCTGCACTCGGTCCACTCCGTTGTCTTCCAGTTGTACCTGCAGAGGAGAATGATTTGATTCAATTTTCATTTTTTACATAACATAGATTGGAAATAAAGAATATATACATGAATTACATCATCAAGGTATTCTTCCAAAAGTATTCACACCCCTTTACTTTTTCAACATCTTGTTGTGTTACAGCCTGAATTTAAAATGGATTACATTTAGATTGTTGGTTACTGGCCTACACACAATACCTCATAATGTCAAAGTGGAATGATGCTTTTAGAGCATTTTACAACGTAATAAAAAATGAAAAGCTCAAATGTCTTGAGTCAATAAGTCTTGAGTCAATGAAATGTCTTGAGTCAATAAGAGTCAACTCTGTGTGCAATAATAGTGTATAACATGATTTTTAAATGACTACCTCTTACTGTATCTTTCCCAACACATAAAATGTATCTGTAAGGTCCCTCAGTCGAGCAGTAAATTTCAAACACAGATTCAACCACAAAAACCAGGGAGGTTTTCCAATGCTTTGCGAAGAAGGGCACCTATTGGTAGATAGGTAAAACACAGACATTGAATATCCCTTTGAGCATGGTGAAGTAATCAATGACACTTTGGATGGTGTATCAATACTGTACATACAGTCACTACAAAGATACAGGCGTCCTTTCTAACTCAGTTGCAGGAGAGGAAGGAATCCGCTCAGGAATTTCACCATGAGGCCAATGTTGACTTTAAAATAGTTACAGAGTTTAATGGTTGTGATAGAAGAAAACTGAGGATGGATCAACAACATTGTAGTTACTCCACAATACTAACCTAATTGACAGAGTGAAAGGAAGGAAGCCTGTACAGCACAAAAATATTCCAAAACATGCATTCTGTTTCCAACAAGGCACTAAAGTAATAGTGCACAAATATGGGAAAGCAATTAACTTTTTGTCCTGAATACAAATAGTTATGTTTGGGGCAAATCCAATACAACACATTACTGAGTACCACGCTCCATATTTCAAGCACAGTGGTGGCGGCATCATGTTTTGGGTATGCTTGTAACCATTAAGGACTGGGAAGTTTTTCAAGATAAAAAAGAAACAGAATATTGCTCAGCACAGGCAAAATCCTACAGGAATACTTTCCCCTTTCAGCAAGACACTTAACCTAAAACACGGCCAAATCTACACTGGAGTTTCTTACCAAGAAGTCAGTGAATGTTCCTACGTGGCCGAGTTACAGTTTTGACTTAAATCTACTTGAAAATCTATGGAAAGACTTGAAAAGGGTTGCGGGGCAATGAACAACATCGGATTTGACAGAGCTTGAAGAATTTTGAAATGAATAATAGGCAAATGTTGCGCAATCTAGGTGTGGAAAGCTCTCAGAGACGTACCCAGAAAGAGTCACAGCTGTATTCGCTGCAAATGGTGATTCTAACATGTATTGACTCAGAGGTGTGAATACTTATGTAAATGTGATATTTATGTATATAATTTCAATTAATGTACCAACATTTCTAAAAACATGTTTTCACTTTGTCATTACGAGGTATTGTGTGTAGATGGATGAACAAAAAATATGTCAAGGGGTATTAATACTATCTGAAGGCACTCTCCGGCTACCTGGATAAAGCACTAAATAAACTTCAGTTAGTGCTAAATACGGCTGCTAGAATGTTGACTAGAACCAAAACATTTGATCATATTACTCCAGTGCTAGCCTCTCGACACTGGCTTACTGTTAAGGCTAAGGCTGATTTCAAGATTTACTGCTAACCTACAAAGCGTTACATGTACTTGCTCCTACCTATCTCTCCGATTTGGTCCTACCGTACATACCTACACGCAGTGGTGGAAAAAGTACTCAACCGTCATACTTCAGTAAAAGTAAAGATACCTTAATAGAAAATGACTCAAGTAAAAGTGAAAATCACCCAGTAAAATACTACTTGAGTAAAAATCTAAAGGTATTTGGTTTTAAACATACGTAAGTATCAAAAGTAAATGTAATTGATAAAATATACTTAAACATGAAATGTAAAAGTAGAAGTATAAACCATTTAAAATTCCTTAAATTAAGCAAACCAGGCAGCACCATTCTCTTGCTTTTTTAATGTACTGATAGCCAGGAGCACACTCCAACACTCAGACATCACTTAATATGAAGCATTTGTGTTTAGTGAGTCTGTCAGATAAAAGGCAGTAGGGATGACCAGGGATGTTCTCTTGATGTGTGTGAAAACGACCATTTTCCTGTCCTGCTAAGCATTCAAAATGTAACAAGTACTTTTGGGTGCCAGTGAAAATGTATGAAGACAAAATTACAGAATTTTCTTTAGGAATGAAGTGAAGTAAATGTGGTAAAAATTATACATAGTGAGTAAAGTTACAGATACCCCAAAGACTACTTCTTTTACACCACTGCCTACACACACACTACGGTTACAAGACCAAGGCCTCCTTACTGTCCCTAGAATGTCTAAGCAAACAGCTGGAGGCAGGGCTTTCTCCTATAGAGCTCCTTTATTATGTAATGGTCTACCTATCCATGTGATGGGCCCAGAATCGGTCTCGATCTTTCAGTCTTTACGGAAGACTCATCTCTTCAGTAGGTGTCGCCCCCCCCCCCCCCCCCCCCCCATATGGGAAACATATGTTAACATTTCATAGCAAGTGATGTAGATAATAAACAAAAGTGAAATAAACAATAAAACTGAACAGTAAACTTTACACTCACAAAAGTTCCAAAAGAATAAAGACATTTCAAATGTCATATTATGTGCAAATAGTTAAAGTACAAAAGGGGAAATAAATAAACATAAATATGGGTGGTATTTACAATGCTGTTCGTTCTTCACTGGCTGCCCTTTTCTTGTGGCAACAGGTCACAAATCTTGCTGCTGTGATGTCACACTGTGGTATTTCACCCAACAGAGTTAATCAAAATTGGGTTTGTTTTCGAATTCTTTGTGGATCTGTGTAATCTCTCTCTCTCTACCACACCTGCTGTCTCAACCTCTGAATGCTCGGCTGACATTTACTCCTTGTGCACCCTCTACAACCACCGTGATTATTATTTGACCCTGCTGGTCATCTATGAACGTTTGAACACCTTGAAAAACGATCTGGCCTTAATGGCCATGTACTCTTATAATCTCCCCCCGGCACAGCCAGAAGAGGACTGGCCACCCCTCAGAGCCTGGTTCCTCTCTACGTTTCTTCATAGGTTCCTGTATTTCTAGCGAGTTTTTCCTATGCACTGTGCTTTTTCATCTGCATTGCTTGCTCTTTGGGGTTTTAGGCTGGGTTTCTGTTGATATGAAAAGGGCTTTATGAATACATTTGATTGATTCACTGTAGGCATAGTTTGCATCCCAAATGCCAGACTGTTCCCGTTTGCACTACTTCCCTATGTGTCAACAAAAAGAAGCAGTGCAACAACATATAGGAATTGGAGTGCCATTTCTGATGCAACCATTCCCATTGTGGTCCTCATAAAGGAAGATGACTGAGGGAGATATGGTAAGTGATTATGAGTGGCTAGTAGAGAAAGTGTACAGCTACATGAATATTAGCAGTCTTGTATTCCTGTTGTGAATGAAGTACCCTCCAGCTTGATCCTGAGTGTCCTACAAGGTCACAGCTTATTATTAAGCATCATTTAGTTTGATAGCATCTTTGATTGACTGTATCAAATGCATTATGTACAGATGTAGGCTCTTCATTTGAGCCAGTCTGCTACAGCAGGAAAATAATCCTGCAGCAACAGGAAATGTGAATTATTATGTGGATTCTAATTAATGGACGTTTTTTTTTTTGGTTGAATTGGTTTGAACGCTGTTGAGGTGTTTTGTTTGTAAATGTAGCCTAAGTTTATCTTCTCTTTTACATCTTATTGTGCTCTATTTCTTTCTTAAAAAAGCGTTTAGCCTACCACAAGGGAGTTAGCCTGCGGTAGTACAAGTACAAATGCCTGTTAGATTACAACTAGAGTACAAAACATTGCAGTAAACGTTACATTACTCTAATTCTCTACAATGAATACATCATGACGCAGCACAAGCTAAAACTCATTCCAAATGGCACCATATTGCCTATATAGCGCCCTACTTTTTACCAGAGCCCTATGGGTAGTGCACTAATTTACTCTAATTTTGGAACGAAACCCTATTTGTATTCTTTATTATGGTCATTTTCAGCCAAATTGCTGCGAGAAGTTGGCAGAATGGCTTTTCGGGAAGTAAACAACATTAGCATGCATTTGAGTGTGGTCAACTGACGTTACGCAATGTGCATCTACTAGAAAGTCTATTTTAAAGAAGTTGTCTGTGCAGTTGACCTTCAACATATATTCACAATTTGCCTCACAATCCAGAATTCACTTTGAATGTCCCCCAAGTGAACCTCAGTGGAAGGATTCAGCAGCATTAAACTGAAAGATTATATCGCAAAGGGCAATCTATTAACTCAGATTAGCGCTCATAGATAGCTCTGGGATCTGCTTCAAGGGAACTTGAAAGGTGCCTCCGTGTGTGTGGGTTAGTGAGGGGCAGCCACTAAAAGTCCACACCCTCACCAGCACCACAAGCCATGTAGTCAGCTTGGAACAAGCCGCTGGCTTGAAAATGAACACAGGCACAGCTGACTTCAATAGGCTCGTTAAGGGTGTCACCGGCTACTCAATCAGCCACTACATATATCAGCAACTGGTATCCCTCACTACAGAGGAGAGGACTGAGGGAGCTCTGTTTGCAAGTTTTATTTGATGAACATTTAAGTTTGATTCTTGAAGAGATCATTTATGTTGTTACCTTATAGTCCATAAAATCTATTTTGTTAAGAATTGACCCTGTCTCACGAGCCTCTGTACAAGAAAGCTAGCCTAGCTCTGTTCCGTGACAGTAAACGTCCCTTCTGGCTGCCATATTGTGCTTCAGTAAGAATGTTAGGTATTGCTTTTCAGTTCAAATCTACCTGGGGTCACAAAATGGCTGCCCTGCCTCGATGTCTGTGGTGATACTGGAATTTATTTGAGGTCACCACCAATGAAAGGGCTCCATATTCATGAATGGGGTGTCTCCAGGGCCGGTTTAATGCAGGGGCTTACTGGGGCTGAAGCCCCTTGGCCCAGGCCCATGGGGGGCCAAACAGGCAGCAAAAAAATACATTATATAAATAACTATAAATAAAAAATAAAAAATTGAAATATATACAGTATATATTATATATACAGTATATATTATATGTAGTATATACACTGCTCAAACAAATAAAGGGAACACTAAAATAACACATCCTAGATCTGAATGAATGAAATATTCTTATTAAATACTTTTTTCTTTACATAGTTGAATGTGCTGACAACAAAATCACACAAAAATGATCAATGGAAATCAATTTATCAACCCATGGAGGTCTGGATTTGGAGTCACACTCAAAATTAAAGTGGAAAACCACACTACAGGCTGATCCAACTTTGATGTAATGTCCTTAAAACAAGTCAAAATGAGGCTCAGTAGGGCCAGTCCATAGCATCAATGCCTTCCTCTTGCAGGAACTGCTGACACACTCCAGCCACATGAGGTCTAGCATTGTCTTGCATTAGGAGGAACCCAGGGCCAACCACACCAGCATATGGTCTCACAAGGGGTCTGAGGATCTCATCTCGGTACCTAATGGCAGTCAGGCTACCTCTGGCGAGCACATGGAGGGCTGTGCGGCACCCCAAAGAAATGCCACCCCACACCATGACTGACCCACCGCCAAACCGGTCATGCTGGAGGATGTTGCATGCAGCAGAACGTTCTCCACGGCGTCTCCAGACTCTGTCACGTCTATCACATGTGCTCAGTGTGAACCTGCTTTCATCTGTGAAGAGCACAGGGCGCCAGTGGCGAATTTGCCAATCTGGTGTTCTCTGGCAAATGCCAAACGTCCTGCACGGTGTTGGGCTGTAAGCACAACCCCCACCTGTGGACGTTGGGCCCTCATACCACCCTCATGGAGTCTGTTTCTGACCATTTGAGCAGACACATGCACATTTGTGGCCTGCTGGAGGTCATTTTGCAGGGCTCTGGCAGTGCTCCTCCTGCTCCTCCTTGCACAAAGGCGGAGGTAGCGGTCCTGCTGCTGGGTTGTTGCCCTCCTACGGCCTCCTCCACGTCTCCTGATGTACTAGCCTGTCTCCTGGTAGCGCCTCCATGCTCTGGACCCTACGCTGACAGACACAGCAAACCTTCTTGCCACAGCTCGCATTGATGTGCCATCCTGGATGAGCTGCACTACCTGAGCCACTTGTGTGGGTTGTAGACTCCGTCTCATGCTACCGCTAGAGTGAAACCACCGCCAGCATTCAAAAGTGACCAAAACATCAGCAAGGAAGCATAGGAATTGAGAAGTGGTCTGTGGTCACCACCTGCAGAACCACTCCTTTATTGGGGGTGTCTTGCTAATTGCCTATAATTTCCACCTGTTGTCTATTCCATTTGCACAACAGCATGTGAAATTTATTGTCAATCAGTGTTGCTTCCTAAGTGGACAGTTTGATTTCACAGAAGTGTGATTGACTTGGAGTTACATTGTGTTGTTTAAGTGTTCCCTTTATTTTTTTGAGCAGTGTATTTTGTATTTTTATTACTGCAACCGCCAACCACAAGAGGAATCATAAGCCCCATCTCTATGAGTGCAGACAGCCTGCTGCTGATTTGCTGATCGTCAGATGGGGGAGGAGAGGAGGTAGGGGGGCCCACATGGGTAACTTGGGGCCTCTGCCTTGATTGGGAAACTGATTAATAAAAAATCTAAAATAAACTGCATAATAAAAATATATGACTGGTCTATTGTGTGAGTCAGGGTGTAGGGGGCCCAAGAGGCAAAAAAAATCCAACCACAGGAGCCTACTCTCAATGTTGGAAATATACCAGAGAGCATAATTTAGCCACAGAGGTTCAAAAGTTTCTAACAAATAACTGTGGATTAAGTTTTATCACAAGTACACACAGGTAACTGCCAAAATAAAGGAAACACCAAAGTAAAGTGTCTTAAAAGGGTGTTAGGCCACCACGAGCTGCCAGAACAGCTTCAATGTGCCTTCCCATAGATTCTACTAGTGGACCTAAATCATGACAGAAAAATGCACCACACACCATAACATATACTTTGTACCAAAACTTAGAGTGGTCAACTCTAAGTGCTGTTATTGTGGAGTGGAAATGTCTAAGTGCAACAATGGCTCAGCTGCGAAATGTTAGGCCACACAAGCTCACACAACAGGACCACCGAGTGCTGAAAAGCGTAGCTCGTAAAAATCGTCTGTCCTCGGTTGCACACTCACTACCGAGTTCCAAACTGCCTCTGGAAGCAACGTCAGCACAATAACTGATCGTTGGGAGCTTCATGAAATGGGTTTCCAAGGCCGAACAGCCGCACACAAAGCTAAGATCACTATGCGCAATGCCAAGCGTCAGCTGGACTGGTGCAAAGGTCGCCGCCAATGGACTCTGGAGCAGCGGAAACACAATATCTTTGGTGATGAATCAGGCTTCACCATCTGGAAGTCTGACGGCCGAATCTGGGTTTGGCGGATGCCAGGAGGCCCTTTACTGTTTCAACATGACAATGCTCCTGTGCACAAAGATCCATAGAGAAATGATTTGTCGAGATCAGTGTGGAAGAACTTGCCTGCACAGAGCCCTGACCTCAACCCCATCAACACCTTTGGGATGCATTGGAATGCCAACTGCGAGCCAGGCCTAATCGACCAACATCAGTGTCCGACCTTACTAATGCTCCTGTGGCTGAATGGAAGCAAGTCCTCACAGCAATGTTCCAACAGAAGCATGTAGCAGCGGCAGGTAGCCTTGTGGTTAGTGTGTTGCGCCAGTAACCGAAAGGTTCCTAGATCGAATCCCCAAGCTGACAAGACCCACTGCCATGTTCAGGGGCAGGCCATCGTTGTAAATGAGAATTTGTTCTTTACTGACTTGCCTAGTTAAATAAAGGCGAAATAAAAAAATAAAAAATCTAGTGGAAACCCTTCCCAGAAGAGTGGAGGCTGTTATAGCATCAAAGGGGGGACCAACTCTATATTCATTCCCATTATTTTGGAAGGAGATGTTCGACGATCCGGCGTCCACATACTTTTGCTCATGTGGTGAGTGTGTATATATATATATATATATATATATATATAGTTGAAGTCGAAAGTTTACATACACCTTAGCCAAATACATTTAAACTCAGTTTTTCACAATTCCTGACATTAAATCCGAGTAAAAATTCCCTATCTTAGGTCAGTTAGGATCACCAACTTATTTTAAGAATGTGAAATGTCAGAATAATAGTAGAGAGAATGATTTACTTCAGCTTTAATTTCTTTCATCACATTCGCAGTGGGTCAGAAGTTTGCATACACTCAATTAGTATTTGGTAGCATTGCCTTTAAATTGTTTAACTTTGGTCAAACGTTTCGGGTAGCCTTCCACAAGCTTCCCACAATAAGTTGGGTGAATTTCAGCCCATTCCTCCTGACACAGCTAGTGTAACCGAGTCAGGTTTGTAGGCATCCTTGCTCGCACACGCTTTTGCAGTTCTGCCCACACATTTCTATAGGATTGTGGTCAGGGATTTGTGATTGTCACTCCAATACCTTAACTTTGTTGTCCTTAAGTCATTTTGCAGCAACTTTGGAAGTATGCCTTGGGTCATTGTCCATTTGGAAGACCTATTTGCGACCAAGTTTTAATTTCCTGACTGATGTTTTGAGATGTTGCTTCAATATTGCCACATAATTTTCCTGCCTCATGATGCCATCTATTTTGTGAAGTGCACCAGTCCCTCCTGCAGCAAAGCACCCCCACAACATGATGCTGCCACCCCCTTCCTTCACGGTTGGGATGGTGTTCTTCGGCTTGCAAGCCTCCCCCTTTTTCCTCCAAACATAACGATGGTAATTATGGCCAAACAGTTCTATTTTTTTTTCATCAGACCAGAGGATATTTCTCCAAAAAGTCCGATCTTTGTCGCCATGTGCAGTCGCAAACTGTAGTCTGGCTTTTTTATGGCGGTTTTGGAGCAGTGGCTTCTTCCTTGCTGAGCGGCCTTTCAGGTTATGTCGTTTAACTGTAGATATAGATACTTTTGTACCTGTTTCCTCCAGCATCTTCACAAGGTCCATTGCTGTTGTTTTGGGATTGATTTGCACTTTTTGAACCAAAGTACGTTCATCTCTAGGAGACAGAACGCGTCTCCTTCCTGCGTGGTCCCATGGTGTTTATACTTCCATACTATTGTTTGTACAGATGAACGTGGTACCTTCAGGCATTTGGAAATTGCTCCCAAGGATGAACCAGACTTGTGGAGGTCTACATTTTTTTTCTGAGGTCTTGGCTGATTTCTTTTGATTTTCCCATGATGTCAAGCAAAGAGGCACTGAGTTTGAAGGTAGGCCTTGAAATACATCCACAGGCACACCTCAAATTGACTCAAATTATGTCAATTAGCCTGTCAGAAGCTTTTAAATCCATGACATCATTTTCTGGAATTTTCCAAGCTGTTTAAAGGCACAGTCAACATAGTGTATGTAAACTTCTGACCCACTGGACTTGTAATACAGTGAATTATAAGTGAAATAATCTGTAAACGATTGTTGTAAAAAATGACTTGTGTCATGCGCAAAGTAGATGTCCTAATCGACTTGCCAAAACTATAGTTTGTGAACAAGAAATTTGTGGAGTGGTTGAAAAACATGTTTTAATGACTCCACCCGAAGTGTATGTAAACTTCTGACTTCAATTGTACGTATACACACTACTATATATATTTCCTCCTAATATTGCACAATCTATGTGTCGCTTCATTGGCCTGGGCTATTGTTTGAATTCAATTTGTCAGTGTCAAAGTTGCTTCTCATTTTGGCAATTTGTGTGGGATTAAAAAAGACTCAGCTAATGTATTCTTTCATGTAAAGCAGGTAGAATTGCATGAAATGCATTTTTTAAAAGCCCCCCCCCCCCCCCCAAAAGAAACATGTGGAAATCCTTAAAACGCCTCTGCTCAAATGCAACCATGGCAAATTGTATTATGGCTTTGTTATAAAGGCCTTTTCTCTTCAACAGAGAATGACGAGGTTGTGGGACAACGAGGCACCTGGGAGATATGGTCCATATGTCACGCCCTGACCATAGAGAGCTTTTTATTCTCTATGTTGGTTAGGTCGGGGTGTGACTAGGGTGGGTCATCTAGGTGATTATGTGTCTATGTTGGCCAGGTATTGTTCCCAATCAGAGGCAGCTGTTTGTCGTTGTCTCTGATTGGGGATCATATTTAGGCAGCAATTTCCCCTTTGTGCTTTGTGGGATCTTGACTATGTATAGTTGCCTGTTTGCACTATTGTTAGCTTCACGTTTTGTTTTGAGATTTATTGTTTTTGTTTTGGCAGTGAGTTTCTTCTAGAAATAAAAGGATGTGGAACCCAGATCACACTGGGCTTTGGTCCACTCATTATAACGATCGTGACAGAAGATCCCACAAACAACGGACCAAGCAGCGTGCCCAGGAGGAAAGCCAGGAGTGGAGGACATCCTGGACGTGGGAAGAAATTATGGCAGGAGACAGAAGCCTTCCATGGAAGCAGGCGGAAGCAGCGAGGGAGCAACAACAACGACACCGGGGTTCGCGGCCACGACGCAAGCCCAAAAGACAGCCCAAATATTTTGGGGGTAGGGGCACATGGAGTGGTCGGAGACGCTGAGAGGTGAGTCAGAGACTGAGGAGGAAAATTGGGACAGATTGAGCAAAGAGTGGGCGGCGAAAGTTAAGGGGAGTGAACCAGAGACTGTCAGTGAGTTGAGGGAGAATGTGGAGGAGAGAGAAATGAGAGAGTTATTGAATTGGTGGAGGATGCACAGCATTTGCCCTAAGGAACGTGTGAACAATTTAAAGCCACCTCTCAAAGTCAGCTCTCCGTACTCGTCCTGAGAAGTGTGTTAATGTTCCGGCACAATTGATGCCGGATATACGCACCCGGTCTCCAGTGCGCCTTCACAGCCCAGTACGTCCTGTGCCAACTCCTCGTACTCACCATGTGAAGAGTGTCATCGTTCCGGAACAATGTGTGCCGGTTCTACGCACCGTGTCTCCAGTGCGCCTCCACAGCCCGGCACGTCCTGTTCCTGCTCCTTGCACTCTCCCTGAAGTGTGCCTTCCCAGTCAGGTACTTCCTGTACCTGCTCCTCACACTCTCCTTGGAGTGTGTGGCCCCAGTCCAGTAAGTCCTGTACCTGCTCCTCGCACTCACCCTGAGGTGCGTGTCACCAGCCCGGTGACACCTGTACCGGCACCACGCATCAGGCCTCCAGTGCGCCTCCACAGTCCAGTACGTCCTGTGCCTCCTCCCCGCACTCGCCCTGAGGTGCGTGTCACCAGCCCGGTGCCACCTGTACTGGTCCCATGCATTAGGCTTCCAATGCGCCTCCACAGTCCAGTACATCCTGTGCCTGCTCTTCGCGCTCGTCCTGAGGTGCGTGTCACCAGCCCGGTACCACCAGTGCCAGTCCCACGCACCAAGCTTCTGGCGACAGTTCACAGTCCAGAGTTTCCGGCGACAGTTCCCAGTCCAGAGCTTCCGCCGACAGTTCCCAGACCAGAGCTTCCGGCGACGTTTCACAGTCCGGAACCTCCGAAGACGGTCCTCAGTCCGGAACCACCAACGACGGTCCACAGTCCGGAACCTCCTACGACGGTCCACGGTCCGTAACCTCCTGAGACGGTCCACGGTCCGTAACCTCCTGAGACGGTCCACGGTCCGGAACATCCTGAGACGGTCCACGGTCTGGAACATCCTGCGACGGTCCATGGTCTGGAACCTCCAGCGACGGTCGGCGGTCCGGAACCTCCAGTGACGGTCTGCGGTCCGGAACCTCCGGCGACGGTCTTAGCTTGTTAGCAACTGCAGGTCAAAAGACTCAAACAGACTAGAGGTCTAAACAGTGGAAATTGAGGAAATACCTTCCTCTACGCACCAGGGGAGTGTAGTTCCACATTGCGTTGTACAGGTTGGGGGGGAGTAATTTAAAGGACACGCATGCCATCACAGCTCAGGACTGCCTGCCGGGTGTGAAAGTGATGGTGTGTCAACACGCCCATCTGTGTGTGTGTGTGTGTGTGTGTGTGTGTGTGTGTGTGTGTGTGTGTGTGTGTGTGTGTGTGTGTGTGTGTGTGTGTGTGTGTGTGTGTGTGTGTGTGTGTGTGTGTGTGTGTGTGTGTGTGTGTGTGTGTGTGTGTGTGTGTGTGTGTGTGTGTGTGCGGAGGGAGGATCAGATAAGACACTGCACGGACCAACTGACTTTTTCCCAGACACTCCATTAATCATTTCCTCCATCACTGGCAATAAGCCAAACGCTGGGCCGTTTCTTTCCTCTCCATCTCTCCTTATATGTCCCCCTCTTCCATGGCACCATCGCCCCACACACTGAGCCAAACCCATCTCCCCCTTACCGCCTCCCTCCTAATTCTCTCTCTCTCTATATATGCGCCCCTCTTGTATGGCACCATCACCCCATACACTGAGCCAAACCCATCTCCCCCTTATCGCCTCCCCCAATCTCTCTATCTCTCCCTATATGCCCCCATCACTGCATCAACTAACACACTACCCAATCACATCCCCATTTTCCCCCTTTCCCATTTCTCCAATCTCTCTCCATCTCTTTCCACATGCCCCCTCAAACCGTCGACCCCACCCTCTCATCAGCACCACACTGTCCCCCCTACCCTCTCATCACACCACACCGTCGACCCACACAATGAGCCTCTCCCTCCCGCCTCCATTCTCCCCCTTCGGGCTGTGGTTTGTACCCACTGTCATGACTGTCACTACAGACCCTGGTTCGATTCCAGGCTGTTCCACAACCGGCCGTGATTGGGAGTCCCATAGGGTGGCACACAATTGTGTCGTCTGGGTTAGGGTTTGGCCGGGGTAGACCGTGATTGTAAATAAACATTTGTTCTTCACTGACTTGCCTAGTTAAATAAAGGTTAAATTTAAAAAAATAAACCAGACCTTCTCTCACCCACAAAGGAGGGAACTGGGACGTTTTGACACTTCACACCCTGTTGTAAATTACAGGAGAAGGGGGGCTCTTTAGTAACCAAAGGAATGGCTTTGTTTCACAGACAGTTTTGCCTCTTAAACGCTAAGATGGTCAAAAGTGGATACTGGATCAATATTTCTAACATAAGAATATGGGGAATGGTCAGTGTGGAGCTATGGAAAACGAATGTAATATTGCTTTTAATTTTGTAATGTCATTTAAAACTGTATGGATGAAACACTGTAACTTTGAAAGTTTTTCCATTTTATCTGTAAAGTTTCCTTCCAATACGACGTGCATATAATATGAAAAAGTAAGATTTTTTTTTTCTTAACTTCACTAGGGTAGGGGGCAGCATTCGGAATTTTAGATGAAATGCATGCCCAATTTAAACTGCCTGCTTCTCGGGCCCAGAAGATATGATATGCATATAACTGGTGGATTTGGATAGAAAACACGCTAAAGTTTCCAAAACTGTTAAAATAGTGTCTGTGAATATAACAGAACTGATTTGGCAGGCAAAAACCTGGGAAAAATCCATTCAGGAAGTAGTTTTTGTCATGGTTTTGTAGTTTTCTATTCAATGCCATTACAGTATCCATTGACTTAGGACTCAAACTGCAGTTTCTATGCCTTCCACTAGATGCCAACAGTCTTTAGAAATAGTTTCAGGCTTGTATTCTGAAAAATTAGGGAATAAGAGCATTCGGAATGACTGGACACTAATGTGTCGCTAAAGAGCTTTTTCATGCGCTCGACAGAGAGAGAGAGCAATTCTTGTTTACCTTTTAAATTGACAACGTTATTGTCCGGTTGAAATATTATTGATTATTTAGGCTAAAAACAACCTGAGGCTTGAATATAAACATCGTTTGGCATGTTTCTATGAACATTACGCATACAATTTGGATTTTTTTTTGTCTTCCTGTTTTGACTGCGTTTGAGCCTGTGGATTACTGAAGAAAACGCGCGAACAAAACTGAGGTTTTTGTATATAAAGAGACTTTATCGAACAAAAGAAACATTTTTGAGTAAATGAATGTCTGCTGACTGCAACCATATGAAGATCATCAAAGGTAAGGGATTCATTTTATCTCTATTTCTGACTCTGACTCTGTTCTACTTGGCTGGTTACTGTTTGTAATGAATTGTCTAGTGGGCTATGTTCTCAAATAATCGTAAGGTATGCTTTCGCCGTAAAGCATTTTTAAAATCTGACACTGTGGTTGGATTCACAAGACCTTCATCTTTAAACCTATGTAAAATATGTTTTGTTTTCTGAATATCTATAATGAGTATTTCTGTATTTGAATTTGGCGCCCAGCAGTGTCACTGGCTGTTGAAGAGGTGGGATGCTAACGTCCCACATACCCAAGAGAGGTTAAGATAGGAATGTGATTTTAGGAGGTATAAGAGAACCTATCACCTATAAGCTGTGCATAAGTAATTAGCCACACCCCGAGTGAGGTCTGAGAGCGTGTCAGACTGATGGAACCATCCTTTTTGGACAGCATGCATAGAAAGGCTTGGTAATGAAATTAACATCAGGCCAGGAAACGTGAGGCCACATGTTTGAAATGGTTGGAACCTCAACACGATGTAAGAAATAAACTCACCTTCCATTAGACCAGAGAGACGGCGAGCTGAATAATCAACACAAGGAGGAAGAGGAAAACAAACTCCCCTCTCAGACAATCACTGGTACACAGCTGAATAGCTGTCCTGAGTCAAATATCTCAAACTCTTCAAACCAACATACTACTCTTGTCAAATCACCGTAGTACGCTATTCTCATCACCCCACTGGAACCATCAGCACAGCTACCTTATCTTCAAATAAGCAGCTTCTGGAGTGAATGCCACAGAGTGAAATGTGTAGTTCTGTTCAGGACTACACGACGAACAAAGGCACGAACACGTAAATACATTCATGATTTCTTATTCCAAACAGTCGGCGGTTCGTGTGCAAACTATATGATTAACGTGAGAATAGTTCTGAAATTAGTTGACGATAAGTGTATTTTTCTCTCTCTCTATCTCCATGTCGTTATGTAAAAGCCATATTGTAAAATCCCGCTAGGGACCTTTGTCTCATGTATTAAGTGTGTATGTTCTCCTGTTATTTTTTAGTTAGCTAGTAAATAAATAATGAAACCAACTGTGTAGTACTGAATCATGAGTAAGGCTGGGGTTTTTGCAGATGCATGAGGTTATGACTGTTCAGAATGATGATGATATGATAAGAGGTAATGATTAATAAGATGACTGTTTATCGATGTAATAGACCTTACAGAGCTTAATTCGGGAGATGGTAACTCCGCTAGCGGAACCCCTCAACAACATTCCGCTGAAAAGGCAGCGCAGGAAATTCAAAAATATTTTTCAGAAATATGTAACTTTTACACATTAACAAGTCCAATACAGCAAATGAAAGATACACATCGTGTCCGATTTCAAAAAAGCGAAAGCACAACATATGATTATGTTAGTTCAGAGCCAAGTCAAAAAACCACACAGCCATTTTCCAGCCAAAGATAGGAGTCACAAAAAGCAGAAATGTAGATAAAATGAATCACTAACCTTTGATGATCTTCATCAGATGACACTCATAGGACATCATGATACACAATGCATGTAGGTTTTGTTCGATAATGTGCATATTTACATCCAAAAATCTCAGTTTACATTGGCGCGTTACGTGCAGTAATGTTTGATACCAAAACATCCGGTGATCTTGCAGATAGCCACAGAAATCCCAGAAATACTCATAATAAACATCGATAAAAGATACAAGTGTTATTCACAGAATTAAAGATAGACTTCTCCTTAATGCAACCACTGTGTCAGATTTCAAAAAAACTTTACGCAAAAAGCATAATCTGAGTACGGCGCTCAGAGCCCAATCCAGCCAAATCCAGCCAAAGACATTTCCGCCATGTTGGAGTCAACAGAAGTTAGAAATAACATGATAAATATTCCCTTACCTTTGATGATCTTCTTCAGAATGCACTCCCAGGAATCCCAGTTCGACAATAAATGACTGATTTGTTCTATAAAGTTCCATAAAGTCCATCATTTATGTCCAAATAGCCACTAGTTGTTAGCGTGTTCAGCCCAGTAATCCATCTTCATGAGCACTAGGTCCAGACAAAAACTCGGAAAGTTTCGTTACAGGTCGTAGAAACATATCAAACGATGTATGGAATCAATCTTTAGGATGTTTTTAACATAAATCATCAATAATATTCCAACCGGAGAATTCCATCATCTGTAGCAAAGCATTGGAACGAGAGCTAACTCTGTCGGGAACGCGCGTCACGAGCCTGAGACACTCTGCCAGACCACTGACTCATTCAGCTCCCATTCCCCCCTCCTTTATAGCAGAAGCCTGAAACAAGTTTCTAAAGACGGTTGACATCTAGTGGAAGTCTTAGGAACTTAACCCCGTAGACGCTGTGTATTTGGTAGGCCAAGCTTTGAAAAACTACAAACCTCAGATTTCCCACTTCCTGGTTGGATTTTTCTCAGGTTTTCGCCTGCCATATGAGTTCTGTTATACTCACAGACATCATTCAAACAGTTTTAGAAACTTCAGAGTGTTTTCCATCCAATACTACTAATGATATGCATATATTAGCATCTGGGACAGAGTAGCAGGCAGTTTACTCTGGGCACGCATTTCATGTAAAACAGGTTTTAAACAACCTCTTCCGTGTTGCTCCAAATTCCTAATGAGTACGTTTTTAATTTAATCAGGTAACGATTAAACATAGTTAGTGGATTAAATAAATAACAGTCATCAGATTAATGACACCACTCAGGTGTGGATAATAAGCCAGCAGACACCAAACAACCCACAGATGTCACGACTTCAACCGAGGCAGGCTCTCCTTCCCGTTCGGGTGGCGCTCGGCGGTCGTCGTCACCGGCCTACTAGCTGCCACTGACTCTTTTTCCTCCCCCTCCTTATGTGTTTATTTGTATCCCCTGGTTTGAGGTAATTGGTAATTAGTGTGGCTTTATTAGTCAACCAGCCTGTATGCTTCTTTGTGCGGGATTGTTCGTCTGTAGCTTTGGATTTCGGGAGTGGTTTATTGTATTGTGTACTGGGTTTGTCTCCCGTGTTTGTAGACAGGTGTTTATGACACCCAGTAAGTCCGTGTTGGACATTTTGGTTTGCCGGTTGGGCATTAAAGATCACCGTATTGAAGCTCTGCTGTATTCCTGCGTCTGATTTCACACCCCCCGACACCCAGGTCGTTACAACAGACCAATAGTAGTGGGGTTGTTATTGTGGCTCCTCCCCCTACTGATAACTCCCCAGTGCTCTTAGTCCTACTGCTGCTGTTGTGTTAGATGGTTAGCTACACAGTCATTACAGCAACCAGCCAACGTTCCGGCCGCATGGCCTTGATCACTTAACACACAGAAACAAACCATTTCCTGTATGCACATATGCATTTCGTGTTAGAGACAGACCAGGCCTGTCTGGCTGAGTGTCTGATGCATTAAGTGTTTATTTCTTTTGTCAGCAAAGCTATTTAGGGATGCAGACAGGCGGCTTACCCATAGTACACTTTAGAAAGGGAGTAACTGTAATGGTCAGCCAGCCTGCAGAGTAGAAGTGCAGTTCAATTAACCATCTGCAATCATTGATTTGCTGACATTTTTACGTTTTCCAATGTGAGTATACAAACTACACAATTGATATACTGTTCGTGCAAAAACGTAGACATCCATATAAGACCTTGAAATCACACATATTTTTCAAACGTTGGGTGATAGAGTACTTACGCAATGCAGGGGGGTACCCCTTCTCCCTGAGGGGTGCAGGGTTCCTTCTCCTCCAGTTCGGGGCACTCCTCCCCTTCTCCCACCGGGAACTGGTGTACCCGGCGTGTGCGTGTGCGCTCACCCGTGGGCCCGTTGAGCTCGTAGCAGTCCTTGGAGCAGGGCGACCAGTCGGTCCAGTCGCTCACCTCACAGTCCTTGGCCAGTACGCAGGCCTGGTATGTCACTGGTAGGGACTCCCGAGAACACAGGCTGGAGAGAAGAGACAAGGCGTTCATTAATTAGGTTCAAAGAAATCAGTGAAGGTGTTTGGTCAAAGGAATGAGGCAAGGTGTCCTAATAAGGCCAAACTTGTTTGCAAAATCCGATTCAGGAACACCACAGCTTCAAACCCCTTGAACTCATTCTGAATTTGTAAAGTACCTTTTCTACAAACCTACATATTAATTTAGCATTGTAGTCATTTAGCAGATCCTCTCACCCAAAGCAATGTAAATCTGAAATAGGACCCAAATATACAATTATAGATTTCCTTAGCTTACAGACAGATAAACATCATAATAAACAATAACCAATGTTAAATGAAGTGAGATGGAATACATTCCCACCAGATATATTTCAGAGCTTATATAACAGTAAACACACTTGATCCTTGGCCTCTGGCCAACAATGTGGTTGGTAGATGGTCAGTATCAGATCAGATAAGCCTCTTTGGGGGTTTCAGTTCAACATCTGTGGTAGATGCTATGAGTAGCTCCTAAAAAACTAAAATACCTCAACATTACTACTCATTATAGAGGAGAAATGTCTCAACATTAATCCTAGGATAGACCTAGATCATAGAGATATAATATATATTCTACTTAAAGATACGGGAATATAATACAAGTTGTTATCCCATCATTTTAATCATTTATGATTTTCTCTGAGCATCTCCCTATGGACGCCCATTTTCTTTTTCTTTCAAGATGCGCTAAAGCATTCATATCCCTTTAAGAAAGTGGGAGAGATCTATTCGTGTTAAGTGGTCACCATAACAGCCACCCCGTTCCTCAGAGACAGAATTGGAACAGACATGCATTTCACATCTCAGCAAAGAGGAACAATGCCTTTTAGAAAGCATGTGCACCTGAGTAGAATGGAATGGAGACATTCAATAAAACACGTCTTGACCACCACCACCCAGCTATTTCTGTAATATGAATGAAGGACCGTGCTACAGTATGTGGATGTAGTTAGATGGCCACCCATAGAAAAATGGACATGACGCAGGATGATGGTTAACGGAAAGGGACAGCGGTTTGATCCTCTGACCATTTCATAGATGTTATGGTTGAGGGCTCCCATCGTCTGTTGGATCCCAGGGACACGGTTGAGTACAGCAGAATGGAAGGAAGCCAAGACACTTCTACTCATCATCGATTCAACTCTCATAGTTGATCTCACTGAATAAATATTGGTTTTCTATGAATATTACGCTATGTTGAGGCGCAAAAACAAGAATGCTGTTTATCCTCGTATCTCTTTATTAATACATACTATATATTAATCGCTGAATATCACAATGCTTTCAGTTGGAGGTTACGGTAAATCTGAAGCTTTGAAACTAACTTCACACCGTAAAAAACTCCAATTGCTTCTTTGAAAGACGACAAGTTCTTTGGTTAAACAAAGAATAAATGTCAATGAAAATATGATACAAAACATAGACACTGCAGACTCCATTGACTGAACCCTCACTTCAGAGACAAACAAAAAAACACAGCTCTACTTTCTGAGATTTTTAGGAGAAGAGGTTGCAAAAAACTGGCCAAAAATATTTTAAATGCAAAGTAAACAAGCCGTTAGATGAATATTAATAAACTGCAGGACTATTGTGGATTAATGCTACAAAAAAACATCTCCAAAGGCAGCATTTTTGCCAATGATGACTTCATCGTGTGTGACTGTTAGTACTGCAGAACACAGAACACTTTAGGCTCTTGTAAATCTTTCAGCGCTGACTGTGAATCGTGTGCTGCCAGTAATAATGTCTTTCTATAACACACAGAGAGATGCATCCCTAAGTCACCTCTATGTAATGGGGAAACAATGGAACATAGAAAATGATATCAGAGACACTGGTGAGAAATGGATGAGACAGTCATCATGAGGTAGTTGTGATGCATACAGTAAGACTATAAACTATAAGGGAGACTGACCTCAGTGCGTCAGTGTTGCCGCTCCTGTGAACACAGGTCACCTCCCGGGTCTGGTAACCAACCTGCAGGTCCCAGAACTTCCCTCCCTGTCGGTTCTGTCTGTTCCTGGTCCTCTTATTTTTTATCAGCTCTTTGGTCTCTGGGTCTTTCACCCTCCCCCTCGCCCTCACCCGCTC
This sequence comes from Salvelinus fontinalis, assembly GCF_029448725.1. NCBI lineage: Eukaryota > Metazoa > Chordata > Actinopteri > Salmoniformes > Salmonidae > Salvelinus > Salvelinus fontinalis. The sequence continues at coordinate 27,086,044 of NC_074696.1, read as the reverse complement.
CCTCACCCTCTCCTTGACTCTTTCCTTGTTCTTCCTGCGTCCTTCTTTGGCTGCCTGTCTTCCTTTTCTACCCTCCTTTCTTTCCTCCTTTCTTTTCATCCTTTCTTCTTTGCTCAGTCGAGGCTGGCGTGGGGTGGGAACCTCGCTGCCCTCTTTACCCTCTTTACCCTCTCTGCCCTTGCGAAGCCGGCGAGGGAGAGCCACATCTTTACCGTGAGTAAGGGTGGGAGCCTGCCTGGCCGTGCGAGGGAGGGGTACAGAGCAGGGACCCCAGGACCCCACCCTTAGACTATAGAGACTCTCTGGGCCAACGCAGGGACCTGGCTGACACGTCTGGAACTCTGTCAGGTTAGGGCAGGCCGAGCCCCCGAACAGAGGCGGCGCCAGGACAAAACGGACACGATTCTGAAGACCCATGCCGCACGTTTTCGAACAGGAAGTCCATGGGGTGAACTGGGAGACCACACAGTCCCGCGGGCACGGGATCAGACAGGCCTGCTCCAGCCTGGGCTTGGGCTCAAAATATTCACAAATCGCTGCATCCTCCGCGGGCACGCCATCTGCTTTCTGGACGCAGCCCACCTCGCGTGTCTGGATGCCCTCCTCGCCGCGGGTACATACGGCTGGCCGCTGGAGTGCCCCAGTGCTCCGCATGGACACGGGCACACACTGGTTCCAGGCGCCCAACTGCCAGTCGTACAGGTCTTTGTGCCAGTCACATACGTGGAAGCAGCTCTGCTGGTTCTCCGGGCGCTCTGCCTGGTCACAGTTGGTGTGAAGAGTGGTCCAGCCTTCAGAGTGGGCGCACCACACTGCCCGGCTCTGGCTGCCCCCTGGGCCACACTCGCTGCCCATACACCGGCCCCATGGACCTGAGGAAACAGAGAGCCACAGAGGTCACAGGGAGTTCAGCTGAAGGATTAACTATCAGAGCAGTTAGTCATAATATTATCCAAATGGAAAGCATCATGTAGAAGAAACTCAGCTCCTATCTGTCAGATTAGAACTTTACTGGACAGTTCTTAATAGCTACAAAATGACACGCCCATCTGTGTAAAACTTAATCTAAATGTTACCGTTCAAGACTTGACATTGATTTTGATAAAAAGTTGGAGGGCAGTTGATAAGGAATTTGCATCATCTCTTCATATGACTTTCCTATGAATCAAAGCCCCTTAAAGCCCAGAAGACCAAGCTCTCTAGCGCTTCTATACCAGAGGACTATCAGTCAGTTTCTGAAGTGCTTCTCAGGACAACAGAACTGTAATGTATTTACACATCCAACACAAACAACCAAAGTTCCTTGTGAGGAGGAATAAGTACTTCCTGATAAATAACGCCTTCGCTCAAGCCCTAAATCCCACCCGCACACACACACACACAAACAAACACAAATCACGCCGCATAAATCACTATGCCAAGTGCAATTTTCTGATTGCACTTCCTTCCTCTAGGATTTATGGGAATGCAATTAAAAGTCTAGAGGTAAACATACCCTCAGAACATAAAACGCCAAGTAAGTACAGGAGAGGCAGACAAAGATCCCAGAGCCCACAGAGCCCAGAGCCCACAGAGCCTAGAGCCCAGAGCCCAAAGTTCACAGAGCTCACAGAGCCCAGAACCAGGGCAGAATTACTGACAGAATCAATATTCCCAGGAAATGTAGAAGATTAAGGTACAGTGAGGAGGGAGGTCAGTGAGGAATTACCTACCCTGGCATATTCTAGCATAAACAGTCCATCAATCAATCAATCAATTCTGCATGAAGGATAAGCAGGACTTCTAATAATGGTACAACCAGCCCATGACAACAACAGTGCTGATGTGCTTGTGTTTGCGGTGCTGAAAGGATAGCTCTGCCAATCTCTGGCTGGATAGGGATCGCTGCAATGTGGGCCATCTTGTGGTGCTGAAGGACAGCCCTGCTATTCTATCAGTGAGGAATAGCGGTGTAGAGGGCCCTTCCCTGGATTGAGCTCTGCCTGTTTTATGTTGTTGGATTGAGCAGTTTGCAGTGTTACTGCTGGCCTGGGCCGCCTGCCTCTCTCTGTGGGCTGAGGGAGGGGAAGGAGAACCTACGTAGCTTACTATGTGAGAGGGAAAGCTGCTCAGATGAATCTGAATCACAGAAGTGGGTCAGAGGTCAGAGGAATCCTCCTCCTAGCTAAACAAACTACCACGGACTCTCCCATCCAACCCCGTCTCTCCCTCTGTCTCTCCCCCATCTCTCTGGTGTCCCAGTGAGCTATCTAACCAGATCCAAGGAGGAGAGGAGTGCCGGCTGCCGGAAAAAGGACACAGCCTAGGGGTTCACTGTATCCTGGTCCCAGATCAGTTATTGCTGTGTAACAAGGCATAACATCAGACAGAGGAGTAGGCACAACAGATCTGCGGCCAGGCAAGGGAAAGTCAACCTAGTTTTGTCATTTAACTTCCAGATGACATGAATAATAATTTCCCTCAAGATATTCATACATTTTCCCTATTTGTTTATGTCTGCATATGATGGACTAAGGTTCAACACAGGGGAACTCTCCATGAATTAAAAGCTTCACTGGCTTCACAATCCTCTTGACTGGCTTCGTGAAAATCAGATTCAACCAAGCATCCGTTCTCCCACAATGCTACAAGAATGTTTCTTACCAGGGAAGACTATATAACACAATTCCAATGTAGGCCACTTTATCTGCCTGACAGCAGGGCTGAGGGGATATGGGAGAAGAGAGAGGAGATGGGACAGGAGAGGAGAGGAGAGTAGAGAGGAGATGGGAGAGGAGAGTAGAGAGGAGATGGGAGAGGAGAGGAGAGGAGAGGAGAGGAGAGGAGAGGAGAGGAGAGCGGTCCGAGAACAGAGGACAGGGGCTGTTTTAAGCAGTGCTTTATGCCTTGACTCCATAAAGCAGAGCCATGGTGATGAAAATGTCAGCAGAAGGAATAGAGCCTGAATTAGCCCTTAGCAGCAGGGAGAGAGGCCCGGTCAATACAGCTCAATAACACCTCGTGAGAAACTGCCTCCAACATAAGAAATAGCCCTGTCGCTCACACACACACACACACACATACACCTTTTGTGGCTGCCAATCTAGCATACTCCCTGCTAGCAAGTGAGGGAAAAGCACGATTGACCAACCTTTCCATAAATAAATTGATTTTCATAATTGAGAGAAAGGACAAGAGGCATTTGATTAGCTAGGGGGGCTAAGCATTCCCAGCACTCTATTCTCTAAACAAGAACATGTTACAGCTGTGACATGTTAGCCCCCCCAGGGGAAGGGTGTGTGTGTGTGTGTGTGTGTGTGTGTGTGTGTGTGTGTGTGTGTGTGTGTGTGTGTGTGTGTGTGTGTGTGTGTGTGTGTGTGTGTGTGTGTGTGTGTGTGAGTCTGGGTGAGGTTTTGGATTGAAAGGCTCTCCTCTCTGCAGGTGTTCATGGTAATTAATGAACATGTTAGTGGGTGATATGGTTATCCACAGTATGACAGAGAGTGGGAGTGAGAGGGAGAAAACAGCTCAAATTGGCCTGCTTCCCTCCATCACACAACCACATATGCACACACACACCTGCGTCCCCTGTCCCACACTGAGAGGAGCCAGGAGGAACTAACGGCCCTCTATCAACGTAGAGGAGGAGCACGAGGGGTGTGACACATCCCTCAGCCCCCTCTCCTCAAACCCCCTTAGAACACCCACCCACGGGGACCCACCACTCTTTCTAATACAGAACAAGTCATAAGAAAGAGGAAGGAAGGACGGAAGGACGGAAGGACGGAAGGACGGAAGGAAGGAAGGAAGGAAGGAAGGAAGGAAGGAAGGAAGGAAGGAAGGAAGGAGGAGAAGAGAAGTTGGGAATGTGAGCGATTGCCGGTTAGTGTGAAAGGTGAAAGACTGAAACAGGGAGAGCGAGATGGGGGGAGAGGGATAGAGGCCTACTTTGAAGAGAGATGGGTGATGATGAGAGTGGTCTGGCTCTCCTTGGCCAATAATTGGGCCATGTACCAGTCCTTAGATCCATAGACCTATTGGGCACTACAAGTACACTCATCTTCCCCAGCATCACCACACACACACACAGACACACACATGCACACCAGTGAGACGACTGTTAGCGACTTAGCTCTGTGCCTCTATCCCTCTCCAGTAACACACAACACAACTCTAATACTGTTAAATGACATTTCCCTATGATGCTCACACACCCTAGTCGTTACCCTCAACAGTTATTTTCCTGCAACATTGTCGTCTTTTGTATCACCAGACAAGTCAATTACAATCCGTGTTTTATTTATTTGTTTTAATCAAATCCCCCTCTCTCTGCAGACAGCTTTGAATCGATAGGAGGGAGAAGGTCATCTTTTGAGGGAAATAAGTGATGTTTTTCTGGCTTTGGAGACAGGCTGTAACAGGCTTTAATGCTGGTGTCTCAACACCCTGTTATTCACTGATAAGATAATGATGTGATCTATTTAGTATCTGTCAGAACCGAGGCCCTCGTCTCATGGTGCTGCCACAGGAGGGGAGAGACTGGGGGGAAGAGGAGAGAGAGGGAATGAGAGGTAGAGAGAGAGAGAAAGAGAAAGAAGGGGAAGGAAAGAGAAAAAGAGAAAAGAGAGAAGGGAAAGAGAGAAAGAAAGTTTGCCCCATGCATTTCCTCAGTTGCTTTCTTGCCAGCTAAAATATTTTACCAATAATGGGATCATTCTTTCATGTGTCTTTCATCTTAGTCATTTAGCAGATTCTCTTATCCAACGCAACTTACAGGTTTAATTAGGGTTACGTGACTTGCTCAAGGGCACTTCGGCAGATTTTTCATGTCGTCTGCCCGGGATTTGAACCAGCAGCCTTTTGGTTAGACCCAATGCTCTTAACCACTAGCCTACCTGCCGCCCACTCCTCTGCCTATCCCTCTCTCCCATGGTGCCTGGCAGAGGGCAGGTGTTGGCATTTACCAAGGAAATAGAAAGCAATGTGACGTGTTGCGTCCCAACAGAGGGTTTGGATGGAGGCGCTGTGTGTGTGTGTGTGTGTGTGTGTGTGTGTGTGTGTGTGTGTGTGTGTGTGTGTGTGTGTGTGTGTGTGTGTGTGTGTGTGTGTGTGTGTGTGTGTGTGTGTGTGTGTGTGTGTGTGTGTGTGTGTGTGTGTGTGTCACCATAGGATTTGGATGGAGAAGATTGGGAAAATGGGGACCCCTATCATGCTAGTCAATCTGTATTCATATGTTGAACACACATCTATGACAAAGACCGGAAATTTAGAATCAAATTCAGATTCAGATATTGCTTGTTTCCCATAAAAAGGGAAACAAGGAATATCTTCCCGACCCTAAAGCAAAACTGAGAAATTAGTACCAATGAGTCCGCAGGAATTAGTCTCCCTATGCCAGAAACAGTCTCATTGGACAGAAACGTCTGCCAAAATGGTAGAGACTGTAGACAAGCTCAGATCTTTCTCCAATATCCTAGAGGAGCAAGTGTATTTCTCTTTCTCTCCCTGTCCCTTCCTCTCCCCCTCTCTCTCCCGCCCTCTTTCTCTGTCTCTCTCTCTCTCGTTCTTTCAATTAGTTATTTCTGAGATGACCTTCTGTAGTTGAGTGACCTACTTCCAGGTCACTTGGTGTCTGAGCGGTGGTCGTTCCACCCACAGTGATTCAGCTCTTTTATCTCCAGCAGGAACGATTAAATGAAAAGGGGGAGTGTGTAGATGTAAGAAAAGGAAATCGTCTCGTTCTCTTTGTCTACAGGTCGTCCAGGGTTGTCTGTTAGGTGGCAACATTTGAACTTCATGACCGCATGTTGCAAAGCGTTTGTGTCGGGCATCAGTAAAAATATCACCACCAGACATTGTTTCTAAATCGTGGTTTCGTGGACACAGGTTAAGCATAGTTCCATCAGAAATAGGCTGAATATATGTCCGGAAATCCGACCCAAAAAGAATTGTGCAATAACATCTGAGTGACCACCCGAGTAGGCATCCCAGACAGGCATGCAGACAGGACAATCAGTCTGAATGGAGTTGCCTAGTTTATGAGCGAGAGACCGTAGTCATGTCACCAGTCACTCAGATTACTGGTCATGTATCTTTCATAAACCAGTCCGAGTAGGAGATCTCTTCCCTTTTAGAAAGAGGTACATTACATGGCTCCTTAACAATGTTGTGCTGCATGGCAGAGTGGCTCTTTGGACCAGTAGAGACACAGGGCTGGCTCTATCTTAACACAGACTTGTGTAGTATCACACAGACCTGGGTGAGAAAGACGCTTGATAACCCATACTCCCTTTTCAGCCTTTGCGGACAGTTTGGTGGAAAACGAGATCTGCACGGAGCACTGGAAGACAACTATGACATGTTTGGGGGATGATTTCTGGATGAACTCTTGACTCTTTTGATGTGTGTATGGTGGGAAATCATCCCCGGGCAATAGAGAACAAATAAAGAGCCATTACTTCAACTTGGTCGACATAGCGATTACAGAAGTGTACAAAATGCTCTTTTGGGCAAAACATAATTTGTTGAAACTCCCACTGACATCACAAAGTACTGTGCAATCGCATTTGCATGTACTTTATTCTTAAATCATTACAGGGATTGACTAAGATTAAGATTAGCTACTAATGATGATGAGCAGCCTTTATAGCAGGGGTTTTTCAACTCTGACCCTACGAGGATTGGAGCCTGCTGGTTTTCTGTCCTACCTGATCATTCATTGCACCCACCTGGTGTGCCAGGTCTAAATCAGATCCTGATTAGAAGGGAACAATGAAAACAGGCAGTAGAAATGGCTTCGAGGTCCAGAGTTGAGTTTGAGTGCTCTTCCTCAAATCAGAGACAGCTAAGGTCTCATCTCTCAGAGACGCAGGTATATCACTTTGTCGGACATCCAAGCAGACATTCCAGCTGCAGTGTGCTTGAGAGGTAAAGTGGAGGCACTCTCAGCAATATCAACAAACCGCCTGAATCATATTGTCTGCATATATAAATAATAGGCTGGTTGATCCTCCGGAAGCCCAGCTGAAGGGAAACATGTGGGGAACTGTGCCGCTGGTCGCCGATAGGCTCAGAGAGAGAGAAATGGGAAGATGACGAACAACTAGCTCCTCTTCTCACTCTCTATGTGGCTGCCCCTCACTGCATTCATTATGCACATCTGTGTGTGTACAGCGTGTGACACAGCCAGTGGGTGCAGGTGCTTGTTAAGGGCTGGGGTTGAGGAAAACATTGTTGTTAGTTAGTGGTTGTCAGACATGTTCCCCATACTGACATGTGGTGGATTCATAAACCTTCAGAAAACACATTATTATTCTGCAAACAGTTACAGGAACACACACTCTCAAAACCATGCACACATGAACACACATGCACAAACATACACTCACACACACATGCACACGTGACCACACACCCTTAATGTGCATTTGAGAGGGAGCTGATTTCCTGTGAATGCTTCGCTGGAGCAGGAAGCAGGAAGCAGATATCATAATAAATATGCAGCAGCACAGTGGAGGAGATCAGAGATAGGAGCAGAGTTATCTACAGTGATTTCAGAGTGTTCATTACAAACCACCACCCACCCACGCTGGCACACCCACGCAACGACACCCACGCAAGCACACACGGGTGACACATTCTCCTCTCAATTTGACATTTTTGCAATTTCACTATTTCACTAAATACTAAAGTGTATTTGTGTCAAGAACAAATCCTCATTGAATTCTACATCCCCGGTTCATCGTTCTTCCAGGGCAATCACAAACACACACAAACACACACACAAACACAAACACACACACACACATACACACATACAGAAGAACTACAGTATTCATCTGGCAGTCACCTAAACCAGGTCTTCCACTGTGGGCTGAATGGAAACTGCATTGAGCTGTCCTTGCTGGAGGAAGGGTATCTATCTGCTTCATGATGGTGTGTGTGTGTGTGTGTGTGTGTGTGTGTGTGTGTGTGTGTGTGTGTGTGTGTGTGTGTGTGTGTGTGTGTGTGTGTGTGTGTGTGTGTGTGTGTGTGTGTGTGTGTGTGTGTGTGTGTGTGTGCGTGCGCGTGCGTGTGTGCGTGTGTGTGTGATTACTGTTGCCGAATGCCCATCTCTCATTGCTCCCCCATAACAGAGGCTGACTGGGGCCAGGCACAAAGAACTTTACAACCCTACTGAGGGAGACAGAGAGAGGGGCACACACACACAGACACAGCTGGAGCTGATGTGTACAATGAGGCCACTGTTTGTGTCCCTAACAGTACCCCCAACTGCTACCACTACCTCCCTCCCTCCCTTCCTCACACACACACACACACGCACGCACGGACGCACGCACACACCTAAAAACAACCCCCCTTCTTCCCATACACATCCCAGATGTTGAAAATGTATCCTTTGTCCTTCCACTCACCAGAATATAGAACCAAAAGAGGTGGGGAGGGGGTTGTCCCCTGTCCTCCTCACAATGTGTTACTACAGCTTGGGGCTCTATGTTGGAAACACATGCAACTTAAAAACAGAGGCAATTAGGATTGAATACATATTGCATTCCTTGTCCAATAGAATGGTTGCATTTTCACCAGAGAGTTGTGGCAGCAGAAACAAACTACACAGAGCAACATTGATCCTGTGGTAAAATATTAATTAGTGTGTGTGTATGGGGGGTATGACTTCAAGGTGAAAGACACACACACACTTTTAATGGCCTCCCCACACTAAATCAAGGTTGTCCATGTTGATTTATTTGCGGCTGAATAATGATTGCCGACGGGCGTATCAAAAACAATTAACTACGGCAAGAGAGAAGAAACAAACAACATTTGATATGACAGATGGGTCGTCTATGAGTGTGAGCAGTAAATAAGAAGGGACACAGAGTGTAGGGACAGCCGTGGTGTTGTAAGATCTTACCAGGCTACCCATGGGTTTGCAACATACTGAAGTTGATCAGAAGTGAGAATTATCCATCCTGAGGGAGTATGCTGGAAGCGATGAAAAGAGAGAAATGGAGAAAGGAGGATGCAGGGAGAGAGGGAAGGAGAGAGAAAGAGAGAGAGATGGAGGGAGAGAGAGAAGGAGGGAGAGAGAGAGAGTGAGAGAGAGAGAGAGAGTGAGAGAGAGAGAGAGAGAGAGAGAGAGAGAGAGAGAGAGAGAGAGAGAGAGAGGAGAGAGAGAGAGAGAGAGAGGGAGAGAGAGAGAGAGAGAGAGAGGGAGAGGGAGAGGGAGAGGGAGAGAGATGGAGAGATGGAGAGATGGAGAGATGGAGAGATGGATACAGGGAGGGAGGGTTGGAGACAGCGAAAGAGAGAGAGAAGGATACAGGGAGGGAAGGTTGGAGTGGGAGAGAGAGAGAAGGATACAGGGAGGGAGGGTTGGAGATAGAAAGAGAGAGAGAGGGATACAGGGAGGGAGGGTTGGAGAGAGAGAGAGAGAGAGAGAGAGAGAGAGAGAGAGAGAGAGAGAGAGAGAGAGAGAGAGAGAGAGAGAGAGGGAAGGTTGGAGAGAGAGAGAGAGAGAAGGATACAGGGAGGGAAGGTTGGAGAGGGAGAGAGAGAGAAGGATACAGGGAGGGAGGGTTGGAGAGAGAGAGAGAGAGAGAGAAGGATACAGGGAGGGAAGGTAGGAGTGGGAGAGAGAGAGAAGGATACAGGGAGGGAGGGTTGGAGTGGGAGAGAGAGAGAAGGAAACAGGGAGGGAGGGTTGGAGAGAGAGAGAGAGAGAGAGAGAAGGATACAGGGAGGGAAGGTTGGAGATAGAAAGAGTGAGAGAAGGATACAGGGAGGGAGGGTTGGAGAGAGAGAGAGAGAGAAGGATACAGGGAGGGAGGGTTGGAGATAGAAAGAGAGAGAGAAGGATACAGGGAGGGAGGGTTGGAGAGAGAGAGAGAGAGAGAGAAGGATACAGGGAGGGAGGGTTGGAGAGGGAGAGAGAAGGATACAGGGAGGGAGGGTTGGAGAGAGAGAGAGAGAAGGATACAGGGAGGGAGGGTTGGAGATAGAAAGAGAGAGAGAGAGAAGGATACAGGGAGGGAAGGTTGGAGAGGGAGAGAGAGAGAGAAGGATACAGGGAGGGAAGGTTGGAGATAGAGAGAGAGAGAGAGAGAAGGATACAGGGAGGGAAGGTTGGAGAGGGAGAGAGAGAGAGAAGGATACAGGGAGGGAGGGTTGGAGATAGAAAGCGAGAGAGAAGGATACAGGGAGGGAAGGTTGGAGAGGGAGAGAGAGAGAAGGATACAGGGAGGGAAGGTTGGAGAGGGAGAGAGAGAGAGAAGGATACAGGGAGGGAGGGTTGGAGATAGAAAGCGAGAGAGAAGGATACAGGGAGGGAAGGTTGGAGAGGGAGAGAGAGAGAAGGATACAGGGAGGGAAGGTTGGAGAGGGAGAGAGAGAGATGGAGGATACAGGGAGGGAGGGTTGGAGAGGGAGAGAGAGAGAAGGATACAGGGAGGGAGGGTTGGAGAGGGAGAGAGAGAGAGAGAGAGAGAAGGATACAGGGAGGGAGGGTTGGAGATAGAAAGAGAGAGAGAAGGATACAGGGAGGGAGGGTTGGAGAGGGAGAGAGAAGGATACAGGGAGGGAGGGTTGGAGAGAGAGAGAGAGAGAAGGATACAGGGAGGGAGGGTTGGAGAGGGAGAGAGAGAGAGAGAGAGAAGGATACAGGGAGGGAGGGTTGGAGAGAGAGAGAGAGAGAGAAGGATACAGGGAGGGAGGGTTGGAGAGGGAGAGAGAAGGATACAGGGAGGGAGGGTTGGAGAGGGAGAGAGAAGGATACAGGGAGGGAGGGTTGGAGAGGGAGAGAGAGAGAGAGAGGGAGCGTGACTGGAGGAAAGGAAAAAGGAGGCCCTTGATCCACTGCCACAGAGAGAAGAGATAGCAAGGTGAGTCGTTGGAGAAATCTGCCCTTTACATGAAAAGGCATTAGTCAGGCATTAGTCAGGCTGGGCCAGAGAGTGGAAAGGCTAACATGATTGGATCTGGCTGAGAAACATGGGACATACACTCACAGAGAGATGGGGGGTGGGGAGGTACTGTATAGTTAGTGTGGGAGAGGGGTTGTGCAGGGAGAAAGATATATATATATATATATACAACCCAGCAGCAGGACCGCTACCTCCACCTTTGTGCAAGGAGGTGCACTGCCAGAGCCCTGCAAAATGACCTCCAGCAGGCCACAAATGTGCATGTGTCTGCTCAAACGGTCAGAAACAGACTCCATGAGGGTGGTATGAGGGCCCGACGTCCACAGGTGGGGGTTGTGCTTACAGCCCAACACCGTGCAGGACGTTTGGCATTTGCCAGAGAACACCAAGATTGGCAAGTTCACCACTGGCGCCCTGTGCTCTTCACAGATGAAAGCAGGTTCACACTGAGCACATGAGCACATGTGACAGAGTCTGGAGACGCCGTGGAGAACGTTCTGCTGCCTGCAACATCCTCCAGCATGACCGGTTTGGCGATGGGTCAGTCATGGTGTGGGGTGGCATTTCTTTGTGGGGCCGCACAGCCCTCCATGTGCTCGCCAGAGGTAGCCTGACTGCCAATAGGTACCGAGATGAGATCCTCAGACCCCTTGTGAGACCATATGCTGACACATGCACATTTGTGGCCTGCTGGAGGTCATTTTGCAGGGCGCTGGCAGTGCACCTCCTTGCACAAAGGCGGAGGTAGCGGTCCTGCTGCTGGGTTGTTGCCCTCCTACGGCCTCCTCCACGTCTCCTGATATACTGGCCTGTCTCCTGGTAGCGCCTCCATGCTCTGGACACTACGCTGACAGACACAGCAAACCTTTTTGCCACAGCTCGCATTGATGTGCCATCCTGGATGAACTGCACTACCTGAGCCACTTGTGTGGGTTGTAGACTCCGTCTCATGCTACCACTAGAGTGAGAGCTCCGCCAGCATTCAAAAGTGAACAAAACATCAGCCAGGAAGCATAGGAACTGAGAAGTTGTATGTGGTCACCACCTGCAGAATCACTCATTTATTGGGGGTGTCTTGCTAAATGCCTATAATTTCCACCTTTTGTCTATTCCATTTGCACAACAGCATGTGAAAATTATTGTCAATCAGTGTTGCTTCCTAAGTGGACAGTTTGATTTCACAGAAGTGTGATTGACTTGGAGTTACATTGTGTTGTTTAAGTGTTCCCTTTATTTTTTTGAGCAGTGTATATATATATGTAGAGAGAGAGAGAGAGAACCCCCACTATTACACCCGCCCAAGCCCCATCCTGCGACCTAAGAGTTATGTATCAGATGCTCAACATGCTCTGCTCACACCTACTGTGATGGTCCGTGCCTAAACCACACAATAACAACACTAGACACTATGGAACACAAAGCTTTTACTATCTCATCCAGGAATATACAAGGTCTTAGTCATCTGCCTTCATCAAGACTTCAATAAAGAATCTGGAAATACAGACATTGTCATAAATGGTATAGAGGAGACGGACCCACTAGTTGCCCTCCAGGTTACAGAGAGCTGGTAGTCCCATCCACCAAACTACCAGGTGTGAAACAAATCAAATCAAAATGTATTGGTCACATACACATGGTTAGCAGATGTTTTTGCGAGGGTAGCAAAATGCTTGTGCTTCTAGTTCCGACAGTGCAGACACATCTAACAAGTAATCTAACAATTCCACAACAAATACCTGAAACACACAAGTATAAGTAAAGGAATGGGATAAAAACATCTACATATAAATATATGGATGAGCAATGACCGAGCGGCATAGGCAAGATGCAATAGATGGTATAAAATACAGTATATACATATGAGATGAGTAATGCAAGATATGTAAACATAATTAAAGTGGCATTATTAATACAGTGATCCATTTATTAAAGTGACCAATGATTTCTGAAGTCTGATGCAGGTAGCAGCCTCTCTGAGTTAGTGATGGCTGTTTAGCAGTCTGATCGCCTTGAGATAGAAGCTATTTTTCAGTCTCTCGGTCCAGCTTCGATACATCTGTATTGACCTTGCCTTCTGGATGGTAGCAGTGTGAACAGGCAGTGGCTCGGGTGGTTGTTGTCCTTGATGATCTTTTTGGCCTTCCTGTGGCATCGGGTGCTGTAGGTGTCCTGGAGGGCAGGTAGTTTTCCCCCGGTGATGCGTTGTGCAGACCGCGCTTTGCGGTTGAGGGCGGTGCAGTTGCCATACCAGGCGTTGATGCAGCCCGACAGGATGCTCTCGATTGTGCATCTGTAAAAGTTTGTGAGGGTTATAGGTGACAAGCCAAATTTCTTCAGCCTCCATAGGTTGAAGAAGCACTGTTGCGCCTTTTTCACCACACTGTCTGTTTGGGTGGACCATTTCAGTTTGTCCATGATGTTACCCTGAGGAACTTAAAACTTTCCACCTTCACTGCTGTCCCGTCAATGTGGATGGGGGGGGGGGGGGGGGGGGGGGGGGTTGCTCCCTCTGCTGTTTCCTGAAGTCAATAATCATGTCCTTTGTTTTGTTGATGTTGAGTGAGAGGTTGTTTTCCTGACACCACACTCCGAGTGCCCTCACCTCCTCCCTGTAGGCTGTCTTGTCGTTGTTGGTAATCAAGCCTACTACTGTTGTGTTGTCTGTAAACTTGATGATTGAGTTGAATGCGTGCATGGCCACGCAGTCATGGGTGAACAGGGAGTACAGGAGGGGGCTGAGCACGCACCCTTGTGGTGCCCCGGTGTTGAAGATCAGCGAAGTGGAGATGGTATTTTCTACCTTCACCACCTGGGGGCGCCCCGTCAAGAAGTGCAGGACCCAATTGCACAGGGCGGGATTGAGACCCCAGGGAAGAAACTCAGGGGTTATGCTAATTTGGTATAGAGCAGACCTAACCCACTCCATTAAATTAGTCAAAACAGGAACATTTGACATCTGTCTAGAAATTAATAAGGAAATTATCTCAACAGAGAAAAATGTCCTCATGTGTGCTACCTATATCCCCCCAATATAATCCCCATACTTTAACGATGACAGCTTCTCCATCCTAGAGGGTGAGATCAACAATTTACAGGCTCAGGGACATGTACTAGTCTGTGGCGACCTAAATCACAAAACTGGCCAAGAACCCGACACCATCAGCACACAGGGGGACAAACACCTACCCGGAGGTGACAGCATTCCCTCCCCCATATTTCCCCCTAGACACAACTACAGACACAACTACGACAAGATAAGTAACAAAAACAACTGCTGCAGCTCTGTTGGACCCTGGGTTTGTACATAGTCAAAGGTAGGCTTCAAGGGGACTCCTATGGTAGGTACACCTATAGCTCATCTCTTGGTCGTAGTATTGTAGACTACTTTATCACTGACCTCAACCCAGAGTCTCTTAGAGTGTTCACAGTCAGTCCACTGACACCCCTATCAGATCTCAGCAAAATCACACTCTACTTGAACAGAGCTATGCTTAATCATGAGGCAACCAAGCCAAAGGAACTGAAAAATATTAAGACATTCTAGAGATGGAAGGAATGGAGACAGTGCATGGTGGAAAAAGTATGTGAACCTTGGATTTAATAACTGGTTGACTCTCCTTTGGCAGCAATAACTTCAACCAAATGTTTTCTGTAGTTGCGGATCAGACCTGCCCAAACTGTTTCAGTTCAGCAATATTCTTGGATGTCTGGTGTGAACCGGTCTCTTGAGGTCATGCCACAGCATCTCAATCGGGTTGAGTTCAATGACTGGGCCACTCCAGAAGGCGTAGTTTTTTTTGTTGAAGCCATCCTGTTGTTGATTTATTTCTGTGTTTTGGGTCGTTCTCCTGTTGCATCACCAAACTACTGATGAGCTTCAATCGGTGGACAGATAGCCTTACATACTCCTGCAAAAAGTCTTGATAAACTTGGGAATTCATTTTTCCGTTGCAAGCTGTCCAGGCCCTGAGGCAGCAAAGCAGCCCCAAACCATGATGCTCCCTCCACCATACTTTACAGTTGGGATGAGGTTTTGATGTTGGTGTGCTGTGGATAAACCACTTCTCCAATCTTTTTGGCTCTATAATAAAGAACAAAAAACAAACAGCAAGTCAGCTAACCTGGAGTCCAATCAATGAGATGAGATTGGAGATGTTGGTTAGAGCTGCCCTGCCCTATAAAAAACACTCACAACATTTGAGTTTGCTATTCACATGAAGCATCGCCTGATATGAACCATGTCTCCAACAAAAGAGATCTCAGAAGACCTAAGATTAAGAATTGTTGACTTGTATAAAGCTGGAAAGGGTTACAAAAGTATCTCTAAAAGCCTTGATCATCAGTCCATGATAAGACAAATTGTCTATAAATGGAGAAAGTTCAGCACTGTTGCTACTCTCCCTAGGAGTGGCCGTCCTGCAAATATGACTGCAAGAGCACAACGCAGAATGCTCAATGAGGTTAAGAAGAATCCTAGAGTGTCAGCTAAAGACTTACATAAATCTCTGGGACATGCTAACATCTCTGTTGACGAGTCTACGATACTTAAAACCCTAAACAAGAATGGTGTTCATGGGAGGACACCACGGAAGAAGCCACTGCTGTCCAAAAGAACCATTGCTGCATGTCTGAAGATCGCAGAAGAGCACCTGGATGTTCCACAGTGATACTGGCAAAATATTCTGTGTACAGATGAAACTAGCGTTGAGTTGTTTGGAAGGAACACAAAACACTATGTGAATAGTGACCACTGTGACTGACCCAAAATTAAGGAAATCTTTGACAAAATACACACTCAATGAGCATAGCCTTGCTATTAAGAAAGGCCGCCAAAGGCAGACCTGGCTCTCAAGAGAAGACAGGCTATGAGCATACCGCCCACAAAATGAGATGGAAACTGAGCTGCACTTCCTAATCTCCTGCCAAATCTATGTCCACTTTTAGAGACACATATTTCCCTTAGATTACACAGATCCACAAAGAATGTGAAAACAAATCCCATATCTATTGGCTGAAATACCACAGTGTGCACAGCAGCAATATGTGTGACCTGTTGCCACAAGTAAACGGCAAGCAGTGAAGACAAACACCATTGTAAATACAACCCATATTTATGTTTATTTTCCCTTAGGAACTTTAACTATTTGCACATCATTACAACACTGTATATAGACATAATATGACATTTGAAATATCTTTATTATTTTGGAACTTTTGTGAGTGTAGTGTTTACTGTTAATTTTTAATTGTTTATTTATTAAATTTGTTGTTGTTGAAATTTAACCTTCATTTAACTAGGAAAGTCAGTTAAGAACAAATTCTTATTTACAATGACGGTCGACACCGGCCAAACGCGAACGACGCTGGGTTAATTCTGCGCCGCCCCATGGGACTCCCAATCACAGCCGGTTGTGATACAGCCTGGATTTGAACCAGAGTGTCTGTAGTGACGCCTTTAGCACTGAGATGCAGTGCCTTAGACCGCTGCGCCACTCACTTTTGTTTATTATCTATTTCACTTGCTTTGGCAATGTAAACATATGTTTCCTACGCCAATAAAGCCCCTTAAATTGAACAGAATTGAGAGAGAGAGAGAGAGAGAGACTGAGTGGTTACTGAAGGGGTAGAGAGGGACAGGATAGAGTGGTTACAGACATCCAGGCTATGCACACTGGTGGCAGCATATGGTGTGATCTGGGTTATGTTGGTCTTGGCTTCCTGGTGTGGTTTAAAGGTTATATATAAGGTTGTGTACACAACTGTGTAAGGGCCTCATAAAGTAGAGTTGTATTTAGCAAGGAAGAAGTGATAGATCTTTTCAGCACAGCAGGGATACAGTTGCTATCATTGTATCATCGTACAGTATCATACTGTATCTACCATAGTTATGAGAGCAGGTCAGGCTACATTATTACTAATAATGTGATTTTCTTACCATTATTGCTATTTTCGTTATAAATTGTCTACTCTGAAACTTAGTTCATGGTAGGCTAATCCCATTCGTCATTAGAATTGGAATAAACCAGATTAGAGAAGAGCCAAAGGGTTGTAAGATGTGTCCTGAAGTTATGGAAGATGATGGAGGGATGGAGAGATGGAGAGAGGGATGTGGTCTAGGCTGCTTTAATGGCACTGGGACAGGGAGGAGAGATGAGACAGACAAAGGAACGGAGAGAGGGAGAGGGAAAGATGGTGATGATAACAGATAGGGGTTTAAAGAACAGGAGTCCCCGCTCTAACACAGTCCTTACACAACCCCGTGTATAGAGGCAATATTAGGATCAACATAGAGAAAATACCCCCAAATAAACTAGATTAAGACATATAAGACGACCAATGTGAAACACGTCTGCTGCTATGGATTTGAATAAGAGAAAATAAGACCGTTCAAAGTCAACTAAGAAAAGTATTAAGAAACAGCTATTTTAGGAGCAGCGCTAGAATCAACAAAGACAAAAATAGACCCAGACACAAGACAGTATAAGAGACTGGAGAGGCGGTGTTGATGTAATGCTGCTAGCGTGGATGTGATTAGAGGGGCTGGGTCTCTGTACAGAACAGGGAATAGGCTGCCATTTGGGACGCACCCAGTGAGAAATGAAATGACAACAAAGGACAGATCAATGAAAGCTACTGTAAAATAAGGAACTCTATATTTAGAATGTGGGTTAGACTTATTCCCTTCTTAAAGCAAGCCTTAGTCGCCTTCTACGAATCCCATTTACAGTGTACACTTCTGTACTTCCTGGAAGGATAAGCTACAGCAAAATCTCTAACCATTAAAGATGTATAATGTTTACTGTATAAAGAGCTTGAAAGCATTTGCCTAACAAAAATACAAACAAAAACAGATTGTGTCTGGTGATTGTGTCTGGTGATGTGACAGATCGTAAAGACACACACATGAGCGTGACATGATCCTTAAAGACTTCTTAAGAGATCTGTTTAAATCTATTGGGCCTATGAGTTGTTCAGAATAATCCTTTAATGACTCAAGGCTGACCTGGATATCAGTGTGTGAGTGTGTGTCTGTCTGTCTCTCTCTGTGTGTGCCCACAAAGCTCATCACTAAGCAAAGGACACTGTGACTAAACACCTCCCTCTGCAACTGGATCCTGGACTTCCTGACGAGTCTCCCCCAGGTGGTAAGGTTAGACAACAACAAGTCTGCCACACTGATTCTCAACACTGGGGCCCCTCAGGGGTGCGTGCTTAGTCCCCTCCTGTACTCCCTGTTCTTCCTGTTCACATACGCACTATACATACACATGGATTTAGTACTGTAGATATGTGGTAGTGGTTGAATAGGGGCCTGAGGGCACACAGTGTGTTGTGAAATCTGTGAATGTATTGTAATGTTTTTAAAATGTTATAAACTGCCTAAATTTCGCTGGACCCCAGGAAGAGTATCTGCTGCGTTGGCAGCAGCTAATGGGATCCATAATAAATACAAATACAAAATATCCATGACTGCGTGGCCAAACACAACTCCAACACCACCATTAACTTTGCTGACGACACAACAGTGGTAGGCCTGATCACCGACAATGATGAGACAGCCTATAGGAGGGAAGTCAGAGACCTGGCAGTGTGGTGCCAGGACAAAAACCTCTCCCTCTATGTGAGCAAGACAAAGAAGCTGATCATGGACTACAGGAAAAGGCGGGCCGGATAGGCCCCTATTAACATCGACGGGGCTGTAGTGGAGCGGGTAAAGAGCTTCAAGTTCCTTAGTGTGCACATCACCAACAAACTATCATGGTCCAAACACAACAGTCGTGAAGAGGGCACGACAACACCTTTTCCCTCTCAGCTGACTGAAAAGATTTGGCATGGGTCCCCAGATTCTCAAAAAGTTGCACCATCACTTCCTGTTATGGCAACTGCATGACATCCGACCGACCGTAAGGCGCTACAGATGGTAGTGTGTACTGCCCAGTACATCACTGGGGCAAAGCTTCCTGCCATCCAGGACCTATATACTAGGCGGTGTCAGAGGAAGGCCCAAAAAATAGTCAACGACTCCAGTCACTCAAGTCATAGACTATTCTCTCTGCTACCGCATGGCAAGCAGTACCGGAGCACCAAGTCTTGGACCAAAAGGCTCCTTAGCGGCTTCTACCCCCAAGACATAAGCCTGCTGAACAATTAATCAAATGGCCATCTGGACAATTTACATTGACACAAACCTGCCCCTCCACCCCTTTGTTTTTACACCACAGCTACGCGCTGCTTATTATCTATGCATAGTCACTCTACCCCTACCTACATGTACAAATTACCTTGACTAACCTGTACCCCGCACATTGACTCGGTACCGGTACCCCTGTATTTAGCCTCGTTATTGTTATTTTATTGTGTTACTTTTTTACTTTAATGTATTTTTTTACTTTAGTTTATTTTCTTAACTCTATTTCTTGAACTGCATTGTTGGTTAAGGGCTTGTAACTTAGCATTTCAAGGTAAAGTCTACACCTGTTGTCAACGCATGTGATAAATAACATTTGATTTGTGTGTGTGTGTGTGTGTGTGTGTGTGTGTGTGTGTGTGTGTGTGTGTGTGTGTGTGTGTGTGTGTGTGTGTGTGTGTGTGTGTGTGTGTGTGTGTGTGTGTGTGTGTGTGTGTGTGTGTGTGTGTGTGTGTGTGTGTGTGTGTGTGTGTACATTCATGTAGATCTATGACAGATCTCAATCCATATCACCTCATAATGACCCATAAAACAAATGAGAGAGGAGACTTTATGTTGAGCTAAAGCACTGGTAGCAGTCAGCAGTAAGCAGTACGTAGCATCTGGAGGATTTAAGAGTACATCCGAGCAAGGTGAGGTCAGGGTGCTCTCTAACCTCTAACCTGTGTTCCATGCAGCATTGTGACTTACTATCAAGCTCATTAAAGCTCACTGTAAAGCACGTACATGATGAGATAAGGTCAGGCTGCAAGAGGATTCCACAAGATTAGAAAGTTCTATGGGAGGTTGTTTCTCTGAAGGAAATCCCTCTGGTCTCTATTGCATGGCTCTCCTTGGAGATATCTGATACTGCTTTCAGGGATGATATCAGTATCTAACAGTAGCATCTGCCTACATTTGGATGTCAACAACATGACATATGAATACGGTGATTTGTATGACCTAAGCTAAAGAATAGAGGCCCAAAGATTGATCACTGGGGAAGCCATTTTGTACGCACTGTATTCTATCAGGTAAATATGAATCCAAGCATTAAAAAAAGAAGGTTCTGGAAGCAGAACTAGGTAAAAGCCCTCCTGTTCTGAATCAAATCAAATTAGCCTGCATGAGAAAGAGGTCGTCAGCCTTAGAGAGAATGTTACATGATATTAAGCCCCTGAATGGAGACAGCAGCAAAACAGTGACACATGGCCACAAAGCGAACAACAGGGAACATCAGGACAATGTGCCCCCATTATGGCTCCGGCTGGGGTTTGTCTTGATCCATTATAAGGTCACAGTGGCAGATTATTTTATTCTGGGCAGATCAGGACCCTGCTGTGTGTCTGTTTCATGTGAACCATTTTCAATTTAAAGCCAGAGACAGAATAAACGGTACCAAAAAAGCATAGCTACTTCACCATACTGTGGACTGTAACTGAAAGTTGTGTCCAAATTTCACTTCATTTTGAAGACTACAACCTCCAATGTATCCAATATATTTCAACATTGCACAGACAGTGTACCACAAGGTATCAGACTCAGTACAGGAAACGTCCTCTGCTCCGGTTTCCACACATAATACACCTCTCTATGAGATCACTGATTACACAGCATTATTCTCATCTAGCTGTCGCTGTGCCCGCAAGGTCAATCAGAGGTCGCCGTGGCCTGGTGGGCTCAGCGAGCACAGCAGCCAGGCAGAGAAGATGATGGGAGGGAGGCAGGGAGGGAATCCCCAGGGGAGACACCGCCACTGTACCGCCGAAGAGCTCTCCTCTGCAGTTATGTGTGTCAACATCTCTGGGAGAGAGTTTGAAAAAATTTCACGCTGTCGCATTACTCCACAGGATTTGGGAACGGGAAAGGGGATACCTAGTCAGTTACACAACTGAATGCATTAAACCGAAATGGTCTTCCACATTTAACCCAACCCCTCTGAATCAGATTTGCATTTGGTCTCCGTGCTAATTAGGGCTGGTTGATATAACGGTATACTGGGTTTTACAATACTGTCTATAACGATATTTTGATACAGTGCTAAATCAAAGGAAAAGTTTGTTTTGTCCTAGTTTGGTGGAAAATAGATCAATCAGAATACAGAAAGACTTGTACAACCACTTAGAATTCATGTGTTTCCATCCTAGGGTCATGCACTGCTCGTAAAAAATATTTAGAACTTGTATTATTCAAAAACATAAAATACTGTCAAATACTGCCATGAATTTGACAAATATTGTGATATGATATTTTGGACATATCACCCAGCCCTAGTGCTAATGCTTTGTCTTTAAGCTCAGTGGCCAAACACAATCTTCTGGTGCACAAACAACCTTGGCTCAAATCCAATCGGTCATTTTCAGACTGCCTAGGTAGACTGGTTGAGGTACAAGACCCTAATCTATTCACAAGTGTGCATTGTTTACGTTTGACAGGCCCTCAGTCACCTCCTAAGGAGAGAGGTACAGGCAGAAAAATTATCATTTTCCCATTATGCTGAAGTGGATTTCTCTTCTCCCCTGAGGTGTTGGGGCTGTGTGTGTGTGTGCATGCGTGCGTGCGTGCGTGCCTGCCTGCCTGCCTGCCTGCCTGCCTGCCTGCCTGCCTGCCTGCCTCTGTATGAGGGAATGGGAGAGAGGGCAGGGAGAGAAGGAGAGAAAGAGATAAGGAAGGATAGGCTGAGCGATAGAGAAAGAGAGAGCGCTGCCCTCCAGCAGTGGAGGGGTAGTGTGCTGAGTGGCACCGTGCCGTATCAGGGCCAGTGTGTCAGTGAGCACAGAAAAATGAGCTGGCCAGATGAATCAATGATGATGAATCATGTCCACTGTTGAGGGCCGGCAATTTAGCTTTTCATTTTTTTAAAACACATTTGTCCCCTTATTTTAGAGGTGAGGCATTTTTACAATTTTTCTCGGGGCTGAGGCAGATGGCTACTGTGTCCTTTCAAACTAGGAATGTTTGTGGTAAAGGGCTTGCAATAGTCTGCAAACAAACAAGTAAACAAAGTGACAAAGACATCTGTTTAGGAGAGCATTCCATAAGCATTGGACAAGCGTTCCACAGGAGTTCCCTCAAGTCAACACTCGACAGACTTGATCTCAAGCACTAAACCATATTCATACAGAGCCAGTCAAATACATGAAACATGTTGGTTATAACAATGAAAGACGGATTGTTCAATTCCATTGTCCTACCAAGTTGTTGAATATCTGTCCATGTACAAAGTCAACCTTGACAGACTGTGAATGGCATTTTTTGTATGGCTTATGATGAAAATATGAAGTGTCAGTGATACTACAGTACTGTATCTCATCTTCCTGGTAGATTGGGTATCGTGAAGTCACCTTGAACCATCATACAGCCTATATCTGAAATGAGAACTCATCGATAGATGATGTCTCCATAAACCCATGTATAATCATATCATGTCCCAGTCAGAGAGAGAATGGAGAGACATACTGTAAGTTATGAATAATTCAACACAAGGCGAGGGCCAAAAATGTAAAGAAAAATGAAGTATTCAACTAGATGTTTAAGAACACTCATCATAATTTAAGTGTTAATTATTTAACAACTGTAGTGTGTGTGTGTGTGTGTGTGTGTGTGTGTGTGTGTGTGTGTGCGTGCGTGCGTGCGTGCGTGCGTGCACACATGGATGCTGTAATTTCAAGTATAATTGGCAAATGATTGCTATCGATTGAACCTTAGCTTCTGATAACTGCCCCTCCCCCACACTTAACAGATCAGCCGTGGGCTGGGGATAATATTCACAATATGGAATCCGTCAATATCTACGATTGAGCCACCACTAGACAGTTATGGAACGTAAAGATGGTGGAATCGTGTTTAAAAGCCATACAGAAGAACCCTTTGAACTGTTGACATAGTAGTCTGTATTTTATGTTGTTGGTATTGTTGTTTGGAACATAGAAAACAATTGATTTGCACCATGTGGAGGATCTGTCGTTATCTGTCTGTGTCTCAGAGCCTGAGGGGAGGGATTCTCATTGTAACACACTGGATCTGTGGGGGAGAGGAGGACACATGTGCACACACCCAAATATGTACACGCACACATGCAGTATTGAACATGTTTACGGTCAATTCCTTTGCTGTAAACAACAACAGAAACACAAAGAAGTGTGTGTGAAGGGTGTGTGAAGAGTGTGTGGAGGGTGGGTGAAGAGTGTGTGAAGGGTGTGTGAAGGGTATGTGAAGGGGGTGTGAAGGGTGTGTGAAGGGGGTGTGAAAAGTGTGTGGAGGGTGGGTGAAGAGTGTGTGAAGGGTGTGTGAAGGGGGTGTGAAAAGTGTGTGGAGGGTGGGTGAAGAGTGTGTGAAGGGTGGGTGAACAGTGTGTGAAGGGTATGTGAAGGGGGTGTGAAGGGTGTGTGAAAAGTGTGTGGAGGGTGGGTGAAGAGTTTGTGAAGGGTGGGTGAACAGTGTGTGAAGGGTGTGTGAAGGGTATGTGAAGGGGGTGTGAAGAGTGTGTGAGGGGTGTGAAGGGTGTGTGAAGCGTGTGTGAAGAGTGTGTGAAGCTAGTCCAGAAATCACAATAGTGAATGTACAGAGCAGCAGTGCAGCTGCAGCAGTCCTGGTTTTAGGTTTACATTAATTCAGGATCCTGTATGCGTTATCAATAAAAGGTGAAAACAGGACAACCAAACAATAGATCTCTGCAAACACATTCTCCACCGTACCATCGCCACCATGCTCTATCTGCAACACATTCTCCACCGTACCATCTCCTCCATGTTCTATCTGCAACACATTCTCCACCGTACCATCTCCACCATACTCTATCTGCAAACACATTCTCCATTGTACCATCGCAACCATGCTCTATCTGCAACCCATTCTCCACCATATCATCTCCACCATGCTCTATCTGCAACACATTCTCCACCGTACCATCTCCAATGCTCAATCTGCAACACATTCTCCACCGTACCATACTCAATATGCAACACATTCTCCACCGTACCATCTTCACCATGCTCAATCTGCAACACATTCTCCACCGTACCATCTCCACCATGCTCTATCTGCAACACATTCTCCACCGTACCATCTCCACCATACTCAATCTGGAACACATTCTCCACCGTACCATCTCCACCATACTCAATCTGGAACACATTCTCCACCGCACCATCTCCACCATGCTCAATCTGAAACACATTCTCCACCGTACCATCTCCACCATACTCAATCTGGAACACATTCTCCACCGTACCATCTCCACCATACTCTATCTCCAACACATTCTCCACCATACCATCTCCACCATGCTCTATCTGCAACACATTCTCCACCGTACCATCTCCACTATACTCTATCTGCAACACATTCTCCACCGCACCATCTCCACCATACTCTATCTGCAACACATTCTCCACCGTACCAACTCCACTATACTCTATCTGCAACACATTCTCCACCGCACCATCTCCATCTGCAACACATTCTCCACCGTACCATCTCCACCATACTCTATCTGCAACACATTCTCCACCGTACCATATCTGCAACACATTCTCCACCGTACTATCTCCACCATGCTCCATCTGCAACACATTCTCCAACGTACCATCTCCACCATACTCTATCTGCAACACATTCTCCACCGTACCATCTCCACCATACTCTATCTGCAACACATTCTCCACCGTACCATCTCCACCATACTCTATCTGCAACACATTCTCCACCGTACCATCTCCACCATGCTCTATCTGCAACACATTCTCCACCGTACCATCTCCACCATGCTCTATCTGCAACACATTCTCCACCATACCATCTCCACCATACTCTATCTGCAACACATTCTCCACCGTACCATCTCCACCATACTCTATCTGCAACACATTCTCCACCATACCATATCCACCATACTCTATCTGCAACACATTCTCCACCGTACCATCTCCACCATACTCCATCTGCAACACATTCTCCACCATACTCTATCTGCAACACATTCTCCACCGTACCATATCTGCATCACATTCTCCACCGTAACATCTCCACCATGCTCTATCTGCAACACATTCTCCACCGTACCATATCCACCATACTCTATCTGCAACACATTCTCCACCGTACCATCTCCACCATGCTCTATCTGCAACACATTCTCCACTGTACCATCTCCACCATGCTCTATCTGCAACACATTCTCCACCGTACCATCTCCACCATACTCTATCTGCAACACATTCTCCACCGTACCATCTCCACCATACTCAATCTGGAACACATTCTCCACCGCACCATCTCCACCATGCTCAATCTGAAACACATTCTCCACCGTACCATCTCCACCATACTCAATCTGGAACACATTCTCCACCGTACCATCTCCACCATACTCTATCTCCAACACATTCTCCACCATACCATCTCCACCATGCTCTATCTGCAACACATTCTCCACCGTACCATCTCCACTATACTCTATCTGCAACACATTCTCCACCGCACCATCTCCACCATACTCTATCTGCAACACATTCTCCACCGTACCAACTCCACTATACTCTATCTGCAACACATTCTCCACCGCACCATCTCCATCTGCAACACATTCTCCACCGTACCATCTCCACCATACTCTATCTGCAACACATTCTCCACCGTACCATATCTGCAACACATTCTCCACCGTACTATCTCCACCATGCTCCATCTGCAACACATTCTCCAACGTACCATCTCCACCATACTCTATCTGCAACACATTCTCCACCGTACCATCTCCACCATACTCTATCTGCAACACATTCTCCACCGTACCATCTCCACCATACTCTATCTGCAACACATTCTCCACCGTACCATCTCCACCATGCTCTATCTGCAACACATTCTCCACCGTACCATCTCCACCATGCTCTATCTGCAACACATTCTCCACCATACCATCTCCACCATACTCTATCTGCAACACATTCTCCACCGTACCATCTCCACCATACTCTATCTGCAACACATTCTCCACCATACCATATCCACCATACTCTATCTGCAACACATTCTCCACCGTACCATCTCCACCATACTCCATCTGCAACACATTCTCCACCATACTCTATCTGCAACACATTCTCCACCGTACCATATCTGCATCACATTCTCC